>NC_060142.1:61811271-62114301 GCF_021461385.2 Schistocerca piceifrons
GTTTTTTTCGCAGAAGAAAAAGGGGCCGTAAACTTTAAACCGTGAGATTGCACAAAACACGTTAACTTTTGGTGAATTGCGAATTTGCTGCACGAATGCGTGAGGATTCTCTACCGCCCAGATTCGCACATTGTGTCTGTTCACTTCACCATTAAGAAAAAATGTTGCTTCATCACTGACAACAAGTTTCGCACTGAACGCATCCTCTTCAATGAGCTGTTGCAACCGCGCCGAAAATTCAAAGTGTTTGTCTTTGTCATCGGGTGTCAGGGCTTGTAGCAATTGTAAACGGTAAGGCTTCTGCTTTAGCCTTTTCCGCAAGATTTTCCAAACCGTCGTCTGTGGTACGTTTAGCTCCCTGCTTGCTTTATTCGTCGACTTCCGCGGGCTACGCGTGAAACTTGCCCGCACGCGTTCAACCGTTTCTTCGCTCACTGCAGGCCGACCCGTTGATTTCCCCTTACAGAGGCATCCAGAAGCTTTAAACTGCGCATACCATCGCCGAATGGAGTTAGCAGTTGGTGGATCTTTGTTGAACTTCGTCCTGAAGTGTCGTTGCACTGTTGTGACTAACTGATGTGAGTGCATTTCAAGCACGACATACGCTTTCTCGGCTCCTGTCGCCATTTTGTCTCACTGCGCTCTCGAGCGCTCTGGCTGCAGAAACCTGAAGTACGGCTTCAGCCGAACAAAACTTTATGAGTTTTTCTACGTATCTGTAGTGTGTCGTGACCATATGTCAATGAATGGAGCTACAGTGAATTTATGAAATCGCTTCAATCATTTGTAATAGCCCTGTACATGCATCGCTTTAAGAAAAAGCTAGTGTTCCACGCATCTCACTCTTTATGACATCATATCTCCATCTCCTGAACAGTGATACAATTTTGCAAGAACATTCAGTGATATAGGTGGATATTATCTACAAAATGCGTTGCGAAAACAGTTAGTAGTAAAGAACTAAGAAGTAAAATAGCACTCCTGATGATGAAGTTTAACTGCGTGAGCTGCGAAAATGTAGTAAACGATAAACATTTTTACTTTCATTATTTTGTGTGTTTGTGGAGGGGGAGGGTGTTCACAGCAACGTCAAGACAAAGTTCCTGAAATGCTAGAATTTGTGTGTAAAGTTTATTGGAAGTCGCCAAATGCTTTCATTCACAAAAGTACTTGACGAACATCGTCTGCGTGGTTCCAACGCTGCCATTTACTCTTGATTCGAGACATATACACGGCACCTGACTTTACTGTGTTACACCTTTAATGTAAGATTGTATCGCTTCGTGAGTAGATTATTACAGCAGTTTAAATTTTTAAATTCATTATTACATGAAATATTGAAAAATCAAATATCTGTGGCCTCTGGAACACGTTATATAGGCAACATGCGCTCGACAAATCAACAGTAAAAATGAAGACAAACTGATACTGCTGCAGCAAAAACGTAATGCAAATTTATTTATTTACAAGCTCTTACTCACTGCTGCATTCACGTAGAGTCCAAGCAGTATATGGTGCCGAATGGGCAGTGACCAATTTTCGACTAGTCACCGACGCGCTGCGATGACACAATAGAGGCGCAAGCCCTGCAATCTTTCTCAACCGGTTTTACAGAAACTATTCGGTAAAAACATTTCATTTTTGCGTTACTTATAGCTTTATATGTCAGCTTCATGATGGTGTGCCCATCATCTCTGTGGTGTCACCGCCAGACACCACACTTGCTAGGTGGTAGCCTTTAAATCGGCCGCGGTCCTTTAGTATACGTCTGACCCGCGTGTCGCCACTGTCAGTGATTGCAGACTGAGCGCCGCCACACGGCAGCTATAGAGAGACTTCCTAGCACTCGCCCCAGTTGTACAGACGACTTTGCTAGCGATGGTTCACTGACAAATTACGCTCTCAATTGTCGAGACGATAATTAGCATAGCCTTCAGCTACGTCATTTGCTACGACCTAGCAAGTCGCCATTATCATTTGCTATTTATCTTGTGATGCATGTACCGCCAGACCGATGTTCACCAATTATGGATTAAAGTTAAGTATTTCAGAAGCTACGTACCTTCTTTTGCTAGTATAATTACTTTACCTGTTCCAGACCTCACGCCAGCCTGCGTGAGCTTAAACGTGTGCCTTTCGGCTGTCTTGCCAAGTCACAACAATCTCAATGGTCATAGTTATTGTGACAGCTGAATTTAAGAAAGACAGTATGCGAGAGTCCCTATGATTCTGCATTTGGTGCACATTGCATAATATGTTCATGCATATGAAATTTAGCTAACATATTGAAGTTTTCTTTGGACTTGGGTGTAGATCTCTACCTGGCACCCATATCGAGAAAACTGATCAGATGTAGCACACTCTTTTGCAATCGCGTGTGCCAGCCATGAAACCAGAATGAAATATCCACAACATTTCTAATATATCATAAACGGTTTGGGATATCGAAATGAAATTTTGGCAAATGGTAGCATCCAAAGAGGAGAGTACTTGTGCGCATGGTTATTATGCAAAACTTCAGTATGCGCCGTGTTATTCCACCAACAACAGACTAATTTTGAAGGGCCATCGATAGCCAATTAAATAAGAAATGCGGTGGGTTTAGCAACAACATAAGTAAAGACATTACACGTTTATATGTGTACCAAGGATATCCTTTTTCATAACTTGTTGTCCTTACTTTTCCTCAATTTCTCATTTAATAAATTCAATAAACCAATGCTTCAGAATTCTCACTCAAACGTATCTGCACAACATGTTAGGAAGGTGACATTGTACACTCCTGGAAATGGAAAAAAGAACACATTGACACCGGTGTGTCAGACCCACCGTACTTGCTCCGGACACTGCGAGAGGGCTGTACAAGCAATGATCACACGCACGGCACAGCGGACACACCAGGAACCGCGGTGTTGGCCGTCGAATGGCGCTAGCTGCGCAGCATTTGTGCACCGCCGCCGTCAGTGTCAGCCAGTTTGCCGTGGCATACGGAGCTCCATCGCAGTCTTTAACACTGGTAGCATGCCGCGACAGCGTGGACGTGAACCGTATGTGCAGTTGACGGACTTTGAGCGAGGGCGTATAGTGGGCATGCGGGAGGCCGGGTGGACGTACCGCCGAATTGCTCAACACGTGGGGCGTGAGGTCTCCACAGTACATCGATGTTGTCGCCAGTGGTCGGCGGAAGGTGCACGTGCCCGTCGACCTGGGACCGGACCGCAGCGACGCACGGATGCACGCCAAGACCGTACGATCCTACGCAGTGCCGTAGGGGACCGCACCGCCACTTCCCAGCAAATTAGGGACACTGTTGCTCCTGGGGTATCGGCGAGGACCATTCGCAACCGTCTCCATGAAGCTGGGCTACGGTCCCGCACACCGTTAGGCCGTCTTCCGCTCACGCCCCAACATCGTGCAGCCCGCCTCCAGTGGTATCGCGACAGGCGTGAATGGAGGGACGAATGGAGACGTTTCGTCTTCAGCGATGAGAGTCGCTTCTGCCTTGGTGCCAATGATGGTCGTATGCGTGTTTGGCGCCGTGCAGGTGAGCGCCACAATCAGGACTGCATACGACCGAGGCACACAGGGCCAACACCCGGCATCATGGTGTGGGGAGCGATCTCCTACACTGGCCGTACACCACTGGTGATCGTCGAGGGGACACTGAATAGTGCACGGTACATCCAAACCGTCATCGAACCCATCGTTCTACCATTCCTAGACCGGCAAGGGAACTTGCTGTTCCAACAGGACAATGCACGTCCGCATGTATCCCGTGCCACCCAACGTGCTCTAGAAGGTGTAAGTCAACTACCCTGGCCAGCAAGATCTCCGGATCTGTCCCCCATTGAGCATGTTTGGGACTGGATGAAGCGTCGTCTCACGCGGTCTGCACGTCCAGCACGAACGCTGGTCCAATTGAGGCGCCAGGTGGAAATGGCATGGCAAGCCGTTCCACAGGACTACATCCAGCATCTCTACGATCGTCTCCATGGGAGAATAGCAGCCTGCATTGCTGCGAAAGGTGGATATACACTGTACTAGTGCCGACATTGTGCATGCTCTGTTGCCTGTGTCTATGTGCCTGTGGTTCTGTCAGTGTGATCATGTGATGTATCTGACCCCAGGAATGTGTCAATAAAGTTTCCCCTTCCTGGGACAATGAATTCACGGTGTTCTTATTTCAATTTCCAGGAGTGTATAAACTCCACTGTGTTTTCACAAAAGAAGCATATTTTAGCATGGCGACGGGAGAAATGTAGGTTTTACTCAAAATTCGCTACTCATAATGCGCCTCTGACAGTTACAAATAATTAACAAGCCAGGCGAAAAGAAATTGCTGCTTTTTTGCATTTTCAGCGGAGTTCTTTTTAGATACTAACCAATGCAGAGGTGACTGTAGATCCTTTTGAACGATCAACATACGAGTGTGGGCGTGAGTGGGCTCCACTTAATATGTACAAAAATATGAGCACAGGCTTCCGTTTAGAGCTGCACTTCCTCCCCAGCGCTCAGCGTTTTCCCTACAGCGCCTTTCCGTAACCTTCATCGCCACGGCTCTCTTGTCCTGGCGACTGCGCATCCACCGTCCACATTATTCTCTGCACACTCTATCAATAGTTTTGATATGACGAGTGATGGTGGGTAAACAAGCTACTGTATGTGCAATATCGTCACCTACCCTCACGTACCTGCCTGTTCGGGCAAGCGTAGCTCGTGATACGCGCCCAACCTTCTCCCCTGTCAAACCGTCCCAACGCACAATGCAGCGGCACGCTTAGCGTCGCTGGCGAGCAAAGCATACAGAGGGGCGTGGGCAGGAAAGCAAATCCATGCATGTGCTACTGAAGTAGCTCACGTTATACAAGGGGTACTTTATGCAACCAAATTAATTATTTTATCATGGTTTATGTTTACTAATGTAAAAAAGATTTTCCATACCTTATTTCACTATCTATTTTTTTAACTTTCTGAAGTAGCCTATGTTCTTCCTGAGGCTATAAGCCATCTCCATACCAAATAACATCGAAATCGGTTCAGTGGTTCAGTCGTGAAAAAGTAACAGAGACTTACTTTCGCATTTATAATATTGCTATGGATAAAACTTCAAATTACGATATAATTTTTTTATGATCCGATTTTGATGAAATAAAAGCCTACATGTTACCCTACGCTAAGCTCAAGCTGCCTAAGAAACCCCCACGAAAATTCGGCTAGTAATTTTGAAAATTATGGTGTCCAAACAGACAAGCAGACGGACACAACGGTTTTACAGTTTCATTATTTGTATAGATTTATTTATTTATTTAATGCTTATATAAGCCGACCATACAATATTACTACTGCATACGAAAGGGAGTGGGTAGAGGTGTATAAAATGAACACCGAGTAAAACTGATGATTATTAGCAGAAATAATATTTCATTTCTGAAAGTATCTGCAGTCCTGCTTTTTAGATATACGTAGTCCGTTCCAGTAGTCAAAAAACCTGTATCTCCCTAGACTTGGTTCTCTCATGATATAGTTCTTCTGAGTCAGTGGAATCGCTAAACGTAGCACTCATAAAACTATTCTAGTCGGTTCCCCAGATAACTGCGAAAATTGTTGTCATCCAGTTCTTTCATCAACGTAAAGTGACTAATCGGCCTTCGTTTTAATAGTCATTTTTAGCATACGTCCTTCATCTTCCCCCATTAGGGCGTCTACTAGTACTACTATCAGCGTTTCGATAAAAGAAGAGACGTGTCCTGTACGCTTGTGTGTTTTCCATATAAACCACAAGTGGACTGAAAAAATCACGCGCTCCATCTAGCTCTCTGGAGGCCGCGCTGGACCTAAGAGTGGATTGCGGTATCTAAAGTGAACACCGAGTAAAATCAGACTGTGTGCACTCTGCTTTATAAGGAAATTATATGGCGAACATAGCTAAACTTGCAAGGCCCTGTACTTCCGAAATTGCTTTTAGCATCATCGATAGCATCACTTTAATCCACTTAGCTAGTTTAAGTATCTACGAGGCCTACTCGGAAAGTAAGGTTTGACAGGTCGCGATATGGAAACCGCAGTGAAAATCCGATGAATTTCGCCCACATGTGTTGGCCAGTGTATCTAGTATGTCTGTCGATCGCATCAAGTCGCTATTTTCAGTTCTGAACACACCGTGAGCTCGTAAAGATGGCTAGAACAACAGCGTCTCCCGCCAAACACGAGTGCCCATAGGGAGGTTTCGCCTGATTTCATGCAACCTCACATAACGTACCAGTCATGCATTTCATTCTTCATGACAGTTCTCGGCTGCACACTGCAGGGGAAATGAAGACGCTCCTGCAGCGTTTTCGATGGAAAGTGTTTGATCATCCACCATACAGCTCGGACTTGGCTCTCCCTGATTGTCATCTCTGTTCATATGAACAGCTGGCTATGAAGACAACATTTAGGCTCGAGCTGCAGTCCAGTGTAGCAAATTGTCAGAAGGCACAGGAGGCTGCCTTCTATGACGAGGATATTGGAAAATTTTGGTTCAATGCTACGACAGAAGTCGGATTTGTGACAATGTAGAGAACTAAGATAAATTGCGAATAATGACTACCATCAGCTGTAGAATGGAATGACAACAGTAAAAATTTGTGCCGAACCGGGACTCGAACTCGGATTGCCCGCTAATCGCGAGCGGTTGCCTTACCATTTTTTTAACTCATTTGGTTCGTTTTCGATCGTTGCATCTGCTCGGGGCGGACGTCGCAAGACACCCGTTTCAGTTTCTTTTATTATTACAGAGGGCAGCTAGCCCTCTGACCGAACACGCTGAGTTACCGTGCCGCCTAGCCATTTGGCTATCCGTGCACGACTCGCGGCCAGCCATATGTCGTCATCCATACGTCTACGATCTGTGCTCGCACATGCACTAAGTGTATTCACGTACACATCAGACGTGGTCACCGCAGTGCATCGCCATCAGAACAACACCGGCACTGCATTATCGTATGTAGAGAAGTAGCTGGAAAGTGCACAAAACTGTTGCAAATAAAACATTTTTGATTTTCACTGTGGCGACCGATCAGACCTTACTTTCCGAATAGCCCTCGTACATATCCTGTCCCATTAATGCGACACTATTGATCGAGGAGGCGAAGTGGTAACGCCCATATGTAAATTTTTCATCGCTTCTTTCACACCCTTAGCGGAAATACCGGATATTTCATTTAAAAATCATGCGGCCGATTTGCTTCAAATTCCTTCCGCAATCCGTGAGTCTGATCTGCGATTAGACCTTAATCTTTCTTTTTCCTCCATAACATGGTTCCTGTAGTACTCCGACTGAAACTTACAAAAAAAAAAAAAAAAAAAAAAAAAAAAAAAAAGTCTGGCTACTGGACCTGTATGTAAAAGACAGCCTGTGTCCCACAAAACCTTAAGGCGAAGGGAAGGAAAGTTTCTCGATAAGCAACGAGATGAAAGGAAGATTAGCGTTTAAGCTCCCGGTGACGAAGAGGTCGGTAGGGCACAAGCTCGTACTGGAGAAAGACGCGGAAGGCGATCTGCCGTAACCTTTCCAAAGGAACCGTCCCAGCGCTGGCTCAAGCAACTTAGGAAAATCGCAGAAAACCTGAGTCTAGATGGCCGGGCGGAGATCTGAACCACCGTCCCCTGTATGAGAAACCAGCGCCTGTCTTACCACCACGTTACACTTTAACTCGCTCAGTGCAAATGGAACAGGGAGGGGGCGAAATGATAGTGAAACTGTACGACTAGTACTCCTCCGCCACACCTCACAAGGTGGCTTGTGGAGAAAAGGTATAGACGTAATGTTGACTTTTTTTAAAATCCATATACTTTATTAACTAGTAACCCATTTTTTATGCATAATAATTTTTTGAGTAACGCTTGATTGAGCTTGTATTGATTGTAGTTTCCCAACCACATTTTTTTCACTTATTCCATCATAAATAAAAACATTACTAGAAGTCACAACATGTTCTTTCTTTTTCTTGCAGGTAAGCGTGTCCCTCTACAAGACGCATGGCTCCGTTCTTGTGGTGAGTAAATGTATTTTCAGGCAGACTTATTTTCCTACACCTTTGCACGTGTGTATGACACTGTTATGTCAGTGCTCTATTCTCAACCGGTAGCTTTATTCAGGAGCGTTGTGTCAGGCATGGCTCACAAACGTACGGTTTACTATCACCGTCGGTCCCAATATATTCGCCAATACAGATATCACACAGTACCGCTAAGAATATGGTGTGGAACGGCAGAAAAATAGCCTCCAGGCGATTCGAAGAATCCTGTTGCAAGACACTTCTACATGATTACTCTGCTATTCACAATAAAGTGCCTGGCAGAGGGTTCAATGAACCACCTTTAAGCTGTCTCTCTACCGTTCCACTCTCGAACGGCACGCGGGAAAAACGAGCACTTAAGTTTTGCTGTGCGAGCCCTGATTTCTCTTATTTTATCGTGATGATCATTTCTCCCTATGTAGGTGGGTGGCAACAGATAATTTCGCAATCGGAGGAGAAAACTGGTGATTGAAATTTCATGAGAAGATCCCGTCGCAACGAAAAACGCCTTTGTTTTCATTATTGCCACTCCAATTCATGTATCATGTCTGTGACACTATCTGCCCTATTTCGCGATAATACAAAACGAGCTGCCCTTCTTTGAACTTTTTCGATGTCATCCGTCAGTCCCACCTCAGGCGGATAACTCACCGCACAGCAATACTCCACAATAGGGCGGACAAGCGTGGTGTAAGCAGTTTCTTTAGTAGACCTGTTGCACCTTCTAAGAGTACTGCCAATGAATCGCAGTCTTTGGGTTGCTCTACCCGCAATATTGTCTATGTGATCGCTCCAATTTAGGTTACTTGTAATTGTAATTCCTAGGTATTTAGTTGAATTTACAGCCTTCAGATCTGTGTGACTTATCGCGTAATCGAAATTTAGCTGATTTCTTTTAGTACTCATGTGAATAACTTCACACTTTTCCTTATTCATGGTCAATTGCCACTTATCGCACCATACAGGTATCTTATCTAATCCATTTTGCAAGTCGTTTTGATCATCTGATGACTTTACAAGATGGCAAATAACAGCATCATCTGCAAATAATCTAAGACGGATACTCAGATTGTCTCCTATGTCGTTAATATACACTCCTGGAAATGGAAAAAAGAACACATTGACACCGGTGTGTCAGACCCACCGTACTTGCTCCGGACACTGCGAGAGGGCTGTACAAGCAATGATTACACGCACGGCACAGCGGACACACCAGGAACCGCGGTGTTGGCCGTCGAATGGCGCTAGCTGCGCCGCATTTGTGCACCGCCGCCGTCAGTGTCAGCCAGTTTGCCGTGGCATACGGAGCTCCATCGCAGTCTTTAACACTGGTAGCATGCCGCGACAGCGTGGACGTGAACCGTATGTGCAGTTGACGGACTTTGAGCGAGGGCGTATAGTGGGCATGCGGGAGGCCGGGTGGACGTACCGCCGAATTGCTCAACACGTGGGGCGTGAGGTCTCCACAGTACATCGATGTTGTCGCCAGTGGTCGGCGGAAGGTGCACGTGCCCGTCGACCTGGGACCGGACCGCAGCGACGCACGGATGCACGCCAAGACCGTAGGATCCTACGCAGTGCCGTAGGGGACCGCACCGCCACTTCCCAGCAAATTAGGGACACTGTTGCTCCTGGGGTATCGGCGAGGACCATTCGCAACCGTCTCCATGAAGCTGGGCTACGGTCCCGCACACCGTTAGGCCGTCTTCCGCTCACGCCCCAACATCGTGCAGCCCGCCTCCAGTGGTGTCGCGACAGGCGTGAATGGAGGGACGAATGGAGACGTGTCGTCTTCAGCGATGAGAGTCGCTTCTGCCTTGGTGCCAATGATGGTCGTATGCGTGTTTGGCGCCGTGCAGGTGAGCGCCACAATCAGGACTGCATACGACCGAGGCACACAGGGCCAATACCCGGCATCATGGTGTGGGGAGCGATCTCCTACACTGGCCGTACACCACTGGTGATCGTCGAGGGAACACTGAATAGTGCACGGTACATCCAAACCGTCATCGAACCCATCGTTCTACCATTCCTAGACCGGCAAGGGAACTTGCTGTTCCAACAGGACAATGCACGTCCGCGTGTATCCCGTGCCACCCAACATGCTCTAGAAGGTGTAAGTCAACTACCCTGGCCAGCAAGATCTCCGGATCTGTCCCCCATTGAGCATGTTTGGGACTGGATGAAGCGGCGTCTCACGCGGTCTGCACGTCCAGCACGAACGCTGGTCCAACTGAGGCGCCAGGTGGAAATGGCTTGGCAAGCCGTTCCACAGGACTACATCCAGCATCTCTACGATCGTCTCCATGGGAGAATAGCAGCCTGCATTGCTGCGAAAGGTGGATATACACTGTACTAGTGCCGACATTGTGCATGCTCTGTTGCCTGTGTCTATGTGCCTGTGGTTCTGTCAGTGGGATCATGTGATGTATCTGACCCCAGGAATGTGTCAATAAAGTTTCCCCTTCCTGGGACAATGAATTCACGGTGTTCTTATTTCAATTTCCAGGAGTGTAGATCAGGAACAACAGAGGCCCTATAACACTTCCTTGGGGAACGCCGGATATTACTTCTGTTTTACTCGATGGCTTTCCGTCTATTACTACGAACTCTGACCTTCCTGACAGGAAATCACGAATCCAGTAGCACAACTGATGCGTTACTCCGTAGGCACGCAGTTTGGTTAGAAGGCGTTTGTGAGGAACGGTGTCGAAAGCCTTCTGGGAATCTAAAAATATGGAATCAATTTGACATCCCCTGTCGATAGCACTTATTACTTAATGAGTATAAAGAGCTAGTTGTGTTTCACAAGAACGATATTTTATGAAACCTTGCTGACTATGTGTCAATAATTCATTTTCTTCGAGGTACTTCACATTGTTCGAATACAGTATATGTTCCAAAACCCTACTGCAAATCGACGTTAGTGATATAGGTCTGTAATTCAGTGGATTACTCTTACTTCCCTTTTTGGCTATTGGTGTGACTTGAGCAATTTTCCAGTCTTTAGGTATTGATCTTTTTTGTGAGAGAGTGGTTGTATATAGTCGCTAAATATGGAACTATTTTATCGGCATACTCTGAGAAGAATCTGACTGGAATACAATCTGTACCGGAGGCCTCGCCTTTATTAAGTGATTTGAGCTGCTTCGTTACACCGAGGATATCTACTTCTATGTTCCTTATCTTGGCAGTTGTTCTTGATTGGAATTCAGGAATATTTACTTCGTCCTCTATGGTGAAGGAGTTTCAGAAAACCGTGTTTAATAACTCTGCCTTAGTGGCACTGTCATCAGTGACTTCACTGTTGTTATCGCGCAGTGAAGGTATTGATTATATCTTGCCACTGGTGTGCTTCATGTATGGCCATAATCTCTTTGGGTTTTCTGCCAGATTTCGAGACAGAATTTCGTTGTGGAAATTATTAAAAGCATCTCTCATTGAAGTACGCGCAATATCTCGAGCTTCTGTAAAACTTTGCCAATCTTGGGGATTTTGCGTTCTTTTAAATTTGGCATGCTTTTTCCGTTGCTTCTGCAACAACGATCTGATCCTTTTTGTGTACCATGGGGGATCAGTACCATCACTTATTAATTTATGTGGTATATATCTCTCAATTGCTGTCGATACTATCTCTTTGCAAACATTCCACAACCTTCCTACACTTACATGCTCAGATCGGAAGGAGTGAAGACTGTCTCTTAAAAAGCCGTTAAGAGCATTTTTATCAGCTTTTTTAAATAGATATACTTTGCGTTTCTTTTTTATGGTTGTAAGTAATACGGTATTCAGCCTAGCAACAACTGCCTTGTGGTCGCTAATCCCTGTATTCGTCACAATACTCACTATTTGTCCAGGATTATTTGTTGCTAAAAGGTCAAGTATGCTTTCGCAACAATTTAGAGTGTGCTCATGAACTAATTGTTCAAAATAATTTTCTGAGAAAGCATTCAGTACAATTTCGGATGACGTTTTATGCCTGCCACCGGCTTTAAACGTATAACTTTTCCAGGATATCGAGGGCAGATTGAAGTCACCACTGACTATAATTGTATGAGCGGGGTACTTATTTGAAATAAAGACTCAAGTTTTCTTTGAACTGTTCAGCAACTATATCTTCTGAGTCGGGGGGGGGGGGGGGGCGGTGTCGGTAAAACGATCCAATTAATAGTTTAGTCCGATTGTCAGTTATAGCCTCTACCCATACTATTTCACACGAACTATCCACATCAATTTCGCTACAAGGCAAACTACCTCTGACAGCAATAAATGCTCCACCACCAACTGCATTTGATCTATCCTTTCTGAACACTGTTAGATCGTTTGGAAAAATTTTGGCTGAACTTATTTCCAGTTTTAACCAGCTCTCTGTACCTACAACTATTTGCGCTTCAGTGCTTTCTATTAGGGCTTGGAGCTCTGGTTCTTTTCCAACACAGCTACGACAATTTACAATAACAATCTTTTCTACAACTACACTCCTGGAAATTGAAATAAGAACACCGTGAATTCATTGTCCCAGGAAGGGGAAACTTTATTGACACATTCCTGGGGTCAGATACATCACATGATCACACTGACAGAACCACAGGCACATAGACACAGGCAACAGAGCATGCACAATGTCGGCACTAGTACAGTGTATATCCACCTTTCGCAGCAATGCAGGCTGCTATTCTCCCATGGAGACGATCGTAGAGATGCTGGATGTAGTCCTGTGGAACGGCTTGCCATGCCATTTCCACCTGGCGCCTCAGTTGGACCAGCGTTCGTGCTGGACGTGCAGACCGCGTGAGACGACGCTTCATCCAGTCCCAAACATGCTCAATGGGGGACTGATCCGTTGCAGATGGTGAGCTCCACCTTAATCTCAGAAGCAAGACTGGCATTCTTTACCATTTGCGCTAGCCGCCCGAAACCAGACAGAATCTATTCCGATCCAAAGCGACATACGTCATTGGTACCGACATGAGCCACCACCTGCAGTTGCCTGCACCCTGTACTCTTCATGGCATCCAGAAGCACCCTTTCCACATCCGGAATGACTCCCCCCAGAATGCACATGGAGTGCACACTGGCTTCCTTCCCCTCCTTGGCAGCCATGTTCCTAAAGGGCCCCATTACGCGCCTAACGTTGTACCTCACAACTACCAGCAAACTCACCCTCTGTGAATGCCCAGACCATGTGGAATGAGAAGCTTCCTCTGGAACAGAGTGGACGACTGCATCCAGCTCAGAGACAACGCCAGTACAGATAACGCCCGAAACCTGTTCGTCAAACGAACCAGGGAGGCCCTACGATCGGACCCTCAGAAAGTTTTCCACTGCCTACCAGACTTTGGAATGACCTCCCACTCGACCGCGAGTGAGGGATCAACCTCAGTGCAGGCAGTACCTGTAGTGGTCACAGCAGTGGACCGATCAGAGGACATGTCGGACGTGCTCGATGTCCCTTTCGTCCCCACGTTCGATCCCCCACAGTGGCAGCAGCCTCAAGCTGTGTGACGGAAGCCAAAGCAGCCTGGAGCTGTGAGCGAAGGGTCACCAACTCAGCTCGCATCTGTACACAAAAATCACAGTTCCTATCCGTTACTGCAGTCGCTCCTGTTTGACGCTCGTAAAAATGTGCAACAAACGAACGGTGTACTCGCCTTATTAGCAGCAGGAAATCGAAGTGCTCTCTCACTGACGGTCTAACCGACACTGAGCTGTTCTAACCAAACAAACAAAAGCCTGTACGATACGAGGGTCGATAGCAACGGCGATACTGTACACTACACTGTTATTAAAATAAAAGGTTGTGTCTAGTAAGCACTCAAACACGCAAGAAATTACAAAAATAAAATAGCAACTACCCAGATAACTGAAAATAAGTCGCTCCTGCTTGAAGGTCGTAACAATGTGTAACAAGCGACCGGTGCACTCGCCTTATTAGTAGCAGAAACTAGTGGTGCGCTCTCGCTGACGGTCTAACCGACACTTAAATGTGAATTGCAGAATAATCACCTAGATGTACGAGCAGTGGAAAAAAATGCTGTTTTGAAGAGCGCGCCTCAGCGCGTTGTGTGAAGCAGTCGCCCTCCGTTTCTGGCGGTGGCGCCGCTGTGGAAACCGCAGCTTTGGTGTCTCCCTCTGGTGGGAAAGGGGAAAGGTTGCCTGTTCACGTGCGTTTAAGGGGCGCTATGAGGTAGGCAGTTAGTCAGTCGGAGTGAGTCTGGGTCAGTCACTCGAGACCAGTTGCTGGTCTGCCTCTCGTTCGCATTTGTGCGGCGGTTAGTGTAAGTCTGTCTGTCGTTCGGAGTGCTAGTATGTTTGTCGTTTGGATCAAACTTTAAAGCCTCCAAAATGAGAGTCTTGCCACTCCACCAGTAACAGAACTCAGCTAGTGGTCGCCCGGTCGGGGCTGAGTTCCTGCATCTGAGTGTGTGCAGTAGGCCTCCAGTCTGCTCGAGTTGCTCGGGCAACGGTCATTGGCGGTTGGTCGGTCGCACACTGAGACACAAGATGACTTGTCCGCCTTGAGCGTCGGCGCATGTGAGGTCGCCACGTGAGTCCAGTGGGCCGCGCCGTATAACGAGGGATAGTGGTTTCGCGGCCGACACGGGAGCAACAGGAGTCAACCCACGACATCAGTCTGGCCGGTGCGAGCTGCGACGCCGTGAGACGGGAGATCGGCGCGCCTTCCTGCGTCCGTTGAAGCGGCTGGCAGCGGACGGTTCGGGAGAGCGTTGGGGGTGCTGCACCGGTTCTTCGCCAGAAATCGCAGTTTATTAGAAGTTAAGTGATTTAAGATATGTTGTTTCATTTACTTGCTAAATTCTACTTGTTTTCTTGGTGAGGTCACCAACCGCTTTGTTTTGGGGTCGTCCCACCATTCTTCTCCGTTTGCCCACCCGCGAGAAGGTGGTTGTTTATAAATTGGGTGGTCCGTTATTCCCTTGTGGAGTAGGGGCGGGTTAGACCAACCTGCGGTTCGGGTTGTTAGGTAACTTCCCTGTCACTCTGCCATACGTTAATAGCTGCCTCTGTCATGTTTGTCGGATTCGGTATTAATGAATTTATTGCTTGAAGTGTAACGGCCGAATTCCTGAAATATGCTTTTATCTTGCCTATCACCTTGAGTGGCGGTATATGTGTAATGTAGAGCATGTTTGCCCAACCTTGTATATTTTATATAAGACTGCATTTCATGGGGTTTTATTTAAATGGTCTTTTTAGCATATAAAGTTGCCACCCTTCCACCGTACGAATCTTTTTTTTTTTAATCAAGTTGCACTTTCGGTGGAAAGTTAATTTTTAATGTTAGTGTTTTGTACCATTTCCATCCCTCCTACGGGGTGCATAGTTTATGTGTTTGTGTGAGTTGTTAAAATTTTTAGTATAAAGTAATCTAGTGTGATGCAGATTTGCACCAGTGTAGTCTTTCAGAGGTTGTTGTGAGCGGTCGTGACTACGGCCGTGTCACAAGCGAGCGGCAAGGTTCTCAGCCCGAAAGCTCATACTGTCAAAAATCTGTTCTTTCTGCCTCTGAATAAATTGTAACTTGATATTTAGAGGGTGATTTTTGATTATGTTTAAAAAAAAAAGGCTTTTAGGAATAAAATTTCCTTTTGTTGAAAGAAATTTGATTTGTTTTCATCAGTTATCCACTGGCAACTACTTCTACGCTTACATAGTGTGATTAAATGTATTAATGTTCTTGATGAATCGCTAGTAAACAAAGTAAATTCTTAAGAACATGTTTCGAAAGAAAATTCACGGTTCAGTGTAAATGTAGATGTTTCAAAGCAAGTCCCCAAGCACTTTGAGCGTCACCTAGAAAGAAATGTGCCACGTTTCTTCATCAGATATTATTTATTACAAACATGAAAATTACATACGTGAAAAAATTATATTTCATCTACATGCCCTATTTTTCCATGTAATCTCTTTTCAGTTCTATGGGTTATCTCCAGCGAGACACAAAGGCATGTACGCACTGCCAGTACCAGTCCTTGTTCTAGTCACAAAGCCTTTTTTCAACTACTGTGCAAATCACCTCCTAGTCATCCTCAAAACGTCTCCCAAGTATTCTGTGATTTAATGTCCCAAAAAAATGGGAGGAGGGTGTAACACAGTCCAAACCAGTTCCGCGTTGAGTTCAGAAGGCGTCAAACGAGCATTGTCGTGTTGAATCGAAACATCCCCTGGGTTGTTATGGCGCCAAAGTCGCTGGAAACACCTCCTGATTACGGTTAATACGTCCAGGTGTGCCTCCGAATTAATGGTACTCCCTCTTGGTACCACACGGATGAGAATCACAGAACACAGCCATCACGATCTTACTGGCGGTAGCAGTTGCTTTGAGTTTTTTGTTCTGTGGAGATTGAGGATGAGACCCTTGCATCGATAATGTTTTTGATTCGGACTGAAAATGATGAACACAATTTTCGCCACTTGTCACATTCCGTGACAAGAAAGTCTCTTCTTCAGCTTCAAACGTTGCAGTAACGCACAACAATTTTTTTTTTTTTTCTGTGAGGTTTGTGTTCCACCGTAAGACAACACGAAAACTATCTTTCACGCACTTACGAGTATCCAAGATCATAAATAATTGTAAATTTCCATTACTTTACGTCTATGGTCACGAACTTTTTCTCAACAGATTACCGGTTTCGGTCTATAATGACCATCTTCAGATCTGCAGAAAATTATGGGAAAACATAAATACACTAGCAGATTGTCTACAGCTTAAAACAATAAAATAGGTCATAATGAAAAGTACTACTGACATACATATACATTTGTGCGCTTAAAGTATTCTAATGCCCTAATGTACTGCAGCCATAGTGGCATCGTCAAATGTTAAATGCAAAATCAGCACCAGCATCGTCAAATATGTATAAATAACAGCATATGAAAGAGTCATCTTGTCAGCAGCACTACTGTTCAAAACAAACTGCCGTACATTGTTTTTATAAAACAGGTATGCCTCTTCATACTCACAGGACACAAATGTATATGTATGTCAGTAGTACTTTTCATTATGGTCTATGTTATTGTTTTAAACTGTAGACAATCTGCTAGTGTATTTATGTTTTCCCATATTTTGGTGCAGATTTAAAGATGGTCATTAGAGACCGAAATCAGTAATCTGTTGACAAAACATTTGTGACCATAGACGTAAAGTAAATGAAATTTATTCTACACTCATGCTCATAAATTTAGGATAATGCTTATACATGGTTAAACAACGCTCTGGCGGGTGGTTTGCGGGTTTAAATCACCTCAGGGTATGACCATGCGGTGCATTTGACCTGGGGTCGTAGCACGGTGGCGCTGGCAGCGGGCCACCTATGCAGAGGTGTGTTGGTGCATGTCAGAGTACGGTGCAGCGAGTAGGTGCGCAGACTTTTCAGACGTACTAATAGTGACTGTGTGTTTAAAATGGCCCAAAGAACACATATTGATGACGTTATGAGGGGTAGAATACTAGGGCGACTGGAGGCTGGCCAAACACAGCAGGACGCAGCACGGGCCCTCCGTGTGCCACAAAGTGTGATCTCAAGAATATGGCAACGATTCCAGCAGACAGGAAACGTGTACAAGCGCTACAGTACGGGACGTCCACAGTGTACAACAACACAAGAAGACCGATATCTTACCATCAGTGTCCGCAGACGGCCATGGAATACTGCAGGTAGCCTTGCTCAGGACCTTACCGCAGCCACTGGAACAGTTGTCTCCAGACACACAGTCTACAGACGACTGAACAGACATTGTTTATTCGCCTGGAGACCTTCAAGGTACATTCCAATGGCCCCTGGTCACAGGAGAGCCAGTAAAGCCTGGTGTCAAGAATACAGTACATGGTCATTGGAACAGTGGTCTCAGGTTATGTGCAAGGACGAGTCCAGGTATAGTCTGAACAGTGATTCTTGACGGTTTGTCATCTGGCGTGAACGAGGAATCAGATACCAACCGCTTAACGTCGTTGAAAGAGAACTGTATGGAGGACGTGGTTTGATGGTGTGGGGTGGAATTATGATTGGTGCACGTACACCCCTGCATGTCTTTGACAGAGGAACTGTAACAGGTCAGGTGTATCGGGACGTAATTTTGCACCAGTACGTCCGCCTTTTCGCCCGCATCTCGTGGTCGTGCGGTAGCGTTCTCGCTTCCCACGCCCGGGTTCCCGGGTTCGATTCCCGGCGGGGTCAGGGATTTTCTCTGCCTCGTGATGGCTGGGTGTTGTGTGCTGTCCTTAGGTTAGTTAGGTTTAAGTAGTTCTAAGTTCTAGGGGACTGATGACCATAGATGTTAAGTCCCATAGTGCTCAGAGCCATTTGAACCATTTTTGTCCGCCTTTTCAGGAGTGTAGCGGGTCCCACCTTCCTCCTGATGGATGATAACGCACGGTTTCACCGAGCTGCCATCGTGGAGGATTACCTTGAAACAGATGATATCCGGCGAATGGCCTGCCTGTTTTCCAGACCTAAGCCCCATCGAGCACTTCTGGGATGTTCTCGGTCGACGTATCGCTGCACGTCTTCAAACCCCTACGACACTTCAGGAGCTCCAACACGCACTGGTGCAAGAATGGGAAGCTATACCCCAGCAGCTGGTCGACCACCTGATCCAGAGTATGCCAACCCGTTGTGCGGTCTGTGTACGTGTGCATGGTGATCGTATCCCATATTGATGTCGGGGCACATGCGCAGGAAACAGTGGCGTTTTGAAGCTAATGTGTTTCGGGACGGTTTTCTCAGCTTATCACCAATACCATAGACTTCCAGATCTGTGTCGTGTGTGTTCCTTATGTGCCTACGCTATTAGCGCCAGTTTTGTGTAGTGCCACGTTGTGTGGCACCACATTCTGCAATTATCCCTAATTTATGAGCATGAGTGTATATTCGGGTCACTGTTTTTACTCGCGACAATGACGCAGCTTGTGATAAATAATTGTGTCCGCACTTCCTTTGCTCACTGACAGCAATAACGACCGCTTCCAAGCAGTAATGCGTCGATCCTCGAGTATGTGAACATCTGCACGCTCCAACTTCTCAGGTGTCACAGCTGTGGCCGGTCTCCCCGCTCGTTACAAATCGTGGAGCTGCGCCGAATTGCCTACTGGTGACGTCACGCTCTGTACCCAGTGATCAATTTTACTACTGTCGATTACAGATGCTCCATAGACTTCACACACACCTTTATGAATGTTCTCCACAATTTCTGTCTCTCCGGCGAGAAACTCAATGATCAGACGTTGCTTGTAACGGACATCACTTACGTACGGCGTTTTGTAACAGTGCCGCTACTGCGCTGTCTGTCGGAGGACACAGAAATTAGTGCGCTCACTACGGAAACTTCAGGAAATTCATACCTACGGTATCGCATCCGCAACATTTTTGTCGACTCGGTGGAAGTCTTCAAGAAGGGTCGTCGAGCAGATGCGCAAAACTATAGACCTATATCTCTGACACCGATCTGTTGTAGAATTTTAGAACATGTTTTTTGCTCGCGTATCATGTCATTTCTGGAAACCCAGAACCTACTCTGTAGGAATCTACATGGATTACGGAAACAGCGATCGTCTGAGACCCAACTCGCTTTATTTGTTCATGAGACCCAGAAAATATTAGATACAGGCTCCCAGGTAGATGCCATTTTCCTTGACTTCCGGAAGGCGTTCGATACAGTTCCGCACTGTCGCCTGATAAACAAAGTAAGAGCCTACGGAATATCAGACCAGCTGTGTGGCTGGACTGAAGAATTTTTAGCAAACAGAACACAGCATGTTGTTCTCAATGGAGAGACGTCTACAGACGTTAAAGTAACCTCTGACGTGCAACAGGGGAGTGTTATGGGACCATTGCTTTTCACAATATATATAAATGACCTAGTAGATAGTGTCGAAAGTCCCATGCGGCTTTTCGCGGATGATGCTGTAGTATACAGAGAAGTTGCAGCATTAGAAAGTTGCAGCGAAATGCAGGAAGATCTGCTGCGGGTAGGCACTTGGTGCAGGGAGTGGCAACTGACCCTTAACATAGACAAATGTATTGCGAATACATAGAAAGAAGGATCCTTTATCGTATGATTATATGATAGAGGAACAAACACTGCTAGCAGTTACTTCTGTAAAATATCTGGGAGTGGCAACTGACCCTTAACATAGACAAATGTAATGTATTGCGAATACATAGTACGAAGGATCCCTTATCGTATGATTATATGATAGCGGAACAAACACTGGTAGCAGTTACTTCTGTAAAATATCTGGGAGTATTTGTGAGCAACGACTTGAAGTGGAATGATTATATAAAATTAATTGTTGATAAGGCGGGTGCCAAATTGAGATTCATTGCGAGAGTCCTTAGAAAATGTAGTCCATCAACAAAGGAGGTGGCTTACAAAATACTCGTTCGACCTATACTTGAGTATTGCTCATCAGTGTGGGGTCCGTAACAGGTCGGGTTGACAGAGGAGATAGAGAAGATCCAAAGAAGAGCACAGGGTTATTTAGTAAGCGTGATAGCGTTACGGAGATGTTTAGCAAACTCAAGTGGCAGACTCTGCAAGATAGGCGCTCTGCATCGCGGTGTAGCTTGCTGTCCAGGTTTCGAGAGGGTACGTTTCTGGATGAGGTATCGAATATATTGCTTCCCCCTACTTATACCTCCCGAGGAGATCACGAATGTAAAATTAGAGAGATTCGAGCGCACCCGGAGGCTTTCCGGCAGTCGTTCTTCCCGCGAACCATACGCGACTGGAACAGAAAAGGGAGGTAATGACAGTGGCACTTAAAGTGCCCTCCGCCACACGCCGTTGGGTGGCTTGCGGAGTATAAATGTAGATGTAGATGTAGAAAAAGGGGTTATTACATTCTGGAAGACGCTCGCATTTTTGGAGCCGAGTCTTGCCTGTTGTTGAATTCAGTTTCCGTCACAGTTTGAGGCCTACCTCTCGCTGATACCTGAGAATTATTTAGTGATAGACTAACGCTCATGACGTCATAAGGCACGCAAAAAGTCTATCTCCTCCTCGCTTCTTGGTCTGTAAGGAGCTCTGCCTAACCACATCCTCGAAAATCGCGACGTATTCGGAAAAAATCACCCAAATATTTGTGACAAGCCAGAATACTAATTCCACTGCTACGTGTTTCTTTTGTAGTAATTTCATCTCTCGTTTTCTAATCAGACTGAAATTACAAAATCGATAAAACCCATTTTTGAGAGCACACGCTCTTATATGTGAACTAGCGAACCCAGCAAAGCTTCGCAATTGCTAAATATGTATCGGAATTGGATATACGTCCTAATCTCCTTGTCCATTTCCTCCGAACGCTCTCTCTCTTTCTCTCTCTATCTCTATCTCTCTCTCTCTCTCTCTCTCTCTCTCTCTCTCTCTCTCTCTCTCTCTTTATCTTCTCGTCCCCCCCCCCCCACCTCTTCTCTGTCCATCTACTCCTTCGCCCTTTCTATGACCATTTCCTTTCCCTCCCCCCTCTCCGTCCAACTGTACTTCACCTCTCACTGTTGTTAACTGTTGTTGTAAATTCAGATTCAATAGTAGTATTCTAACCATAAGTTGATCAGTCATAACTCTAACTTCCCTGTTTCCTGTGAAAACTCACAGCGAGAAGAAAAGAAAACAGCACATTGTTGTGTAAAAAATTTCTGATTACAATTATATATATATATATATATATATATATATATATATATATATATCAGGTGTAGAAATATGAAACAGGCATTTCCCTATAGATGGTGCTAACCGTCAGTGTAGGGTCCGTGGGTTCGCGTCTACAGCGAAAACTGCTTCCTTTTTGCGAACACCATTGGTTTTCTGTTATCATTTGAAGAAAACTGCTGCAGAATCGCATCGAATCCTTATCGAAGCTTTCGGCGAAGATGCTCTTGGGAAAACAGTGTTTCGAGTGGTTCAAAAAATTCAAAAGAGATGATTTTGATCTGAGAAACGACGAGTGCGGGAAACCACCGAAAAAGTTCGAAGACAACCAATTACAAACCTTATTGGATGAAGATGAGACTCAAAGTCAACAGGAAGTCGCGGAACAATTGAATGTGACGCAGAAAGCCGTTTCTCTTCGGTTGAAAGCTATGGGAGGGTGCAGGAAGTGGAGAAATGGGTTCCGCATGAACTGAATGAAAGACAGCTAGCAGATTGAAAGGGCACTTGTGAAATGCTGCTCGCCAGATACAAAAGAAAGTCGTTTCTCCATCGAATAGTAACAGGTGATGAAAAATTGATATATTTTGAGAATCCTAAGGGTCGTAAATCATGGGGGAATCCAGGAAAACTATCGACATCCACTGCAAGATCAAACCTCTTTGCAAAGAAGACAATGCTCTATGTTTGGTGCAATCAGAAGGTTGTCATCTATTATGAGCTGCTAAAACCTGATGAAACCATTAAAACTGATGGCTACCAACGGCAAATGATCGATTTAAATTGAGCAACACGTGAAAAACGATCGGAATATGGGAAAAGGCAACAAAAAGTCACATTGCTCCATGATAACGACACGTCACACACAGAAAAACGGGTCAGACAAACGATCGAGGTGTTCAGTTGGGAAATACCAGGGCATGCGGCTTATTCTCCAGACTTGGTTCCGTCCGATTATCATCTATTTGCATCACGAGGACACGCTCTGGCTGTACAATGCTTCAATTCGAATCCTGCCACGGGCATGGATGTGTGTTATGTCCTTAGGTTAGTTGGGTTTAAGTAGTTCTCAGTTCTAGGGGACTGATGACCTAAGATGTTGAGTCCATAGCGCTCAGAGCCATTTGAACCATGTTTGTCTATTAGAGTATCGTCTAAAAATTGGAAGGTAATTGATCAAGGACTATTTCGAGATTTGTGGTATGAACGTTTCTGGATTATGTATTACGTATTTATTTAAATCTGATTAAAAAAGACGGTCCATGTCTGTCAGAATGTTCATTAGAGGAAAGTTGAAAAATCTTAAGTAAATCGGTCAAGAATTTTTTGAGTTGTGTGATAAGAAGGTTAAACAACGACTTATCTTGATATAGAAGTGTAAATAAGATCGAATATTGCGAAATAAGGAATTCCTAGAATTTGTCGCAAACATGAAGATCAAGAATAGCATGCAGTAAAGTGCGAACCTACTTCCATAGACTCTGTAAATCAGTGCTTCTATTCATTACACTATAATGAGCTCTTGTAACAAATGGTACCAAAAGTGGCGTGTTTGTGTCAAATCTTCAATGCGCCGTTGCCATGTAATGGTATACTATCGAAAGTCGCAACTTGTAATACGAAAACAATGAAATACGGCGTAATTCAATATCGCTCCCTATTGCCGTCAGTTTCGAGGCTACATCGGGTTGCACTACTATGTTACGAACGTTAGCCAGTTAGAAAACCCAGTTCCTCGTTGAGATGTAGTAACTTTTAGGCCGTTGTTAATGACGACACTTTGGTCCGTTTCGCGATTTTCTAAGGTGCTTTCGGGCGTCGGCGCCAGACAGCCCCTGGCTCTGTCAGAGACACACAATGTGCGTGTGTGTGTGGGGGGGGGGGGGGGGCGCACGCGTGCCTGGAGCGGTAAGCAACGGTGCTGCAGAGAGAGGCCGATCGGATCCGCAAGTTGTGCGCCGTTTGTCAGGGTGCTAATGGCGTGTGAACCGGTCGAGGGCCGCTTCCGGTCCAACAGTTGGCAGCCCTGTATCGCGCCGCCGGAATGGACCGGGAGTCCGGCGAAGAAGGCGAGGGGAGGAGGGAGCTTTCAGCAGACGTCGCGGAAGCCGTAACGGCTCTATCACGACTAGAATCAACAGACGGCGGGAGACAGCGCCGAGCGGACGCTGCCAACTGCCGTTGCTTTTTCTTTCCTTGCTTCCTCGGCGCAGACAGGAAGCGCACACAGCCTAAGAGGCACCGATACCAACTTCTGTCCGAGTATCTCCCGCTCTCTGGGAGTTAGTGGAACAAACACAGCGAGAGTTTTCTTTTTCTTTTATCGATTACGTTGTACAGTATTATAACTTATATCATTACACACAGTCGTAATAGCATTTAAGTTGTTTATCTTCATATGACCGGTTGCGATCTTTTAAGAGATCATCTTCAGATCTTACATTCTCTGAAGAGGAATAAAACACAACATGAGCTGAGCTTTTTTACTACATTATTTTATTTTAGTGTTTATTTCGATTGTATTCCTCTTCCCAGAATCTAAGATCTGAAGATAAACTATTAGACGCTTCAGTCCGGAACCGCACTGCCGCTACGGTCACAGGTTCGAATCCTGCCTCGGGCATGGATGTGTGTGATGTCCTTAGGTTAGTTAGGTTTAAGTAGTTCTAAGTCTAGGGGGCTGATAACCTCAGATGTTAAGCCCCATTGTGCGTAGAGCCATTTAAGCCATAAACTCTTAGAAGATAGAAGCACGTCATCTGAAAACAAAAATCAACACCTTAAATGCGATCACAACTGTCTATATTCAAATAAGTTATAGTATTATAAAGACAGCTGTTTTTCCTATAACAATGTTCCAAAAATTTTTATACTCTATTGTTTATAAAGATGACATTAAGAAATTGAGGTAGAAGCCGACCTCGGGGAAGATCAATTTGGATTCTGTAGAATTGTTGGAACATGTGACGCAATACTGACCGTACGACTTATCTTAGAAAATAGATTAAGGAAAGGCAAACCTACCTTTCTAGCATTAATAGACTTAGAGAAAGCTTTTGACAATGTTCACTGGAATACTCTCTTTCAAATTTTGAAGGTGGCAGAGGTAAAATACAGGGAGCGAAAGGCTATTTACAATTTCTACAGAAACCAGATGGCAGTTATAAGAGTCGAGGGGCATGAAAGGGAAGCAGTGGTTGGGAAGGGAGTGAGACAGGGTTACGGCCTCTCCCCGATGTTATTAAATTTGTATATTGAGCAAGCAGTAAAAGAAACAAAAGAAAAATTCTGAGTAGAAATTAAAATCCATGGAGAAGTAATAAAAACTTTGAGGTTCGCAGATGACATTGTAATTCTGTCAGAGACAGCAAAGGACCTGGAAGAGCAGCTGAACGGAATGGACAGTGTCTTGAAAGGAGGATGTAAGACGAACATCAACAAAAGCAAAACGAGGATAATGGAATGTAGTCGAATTAAATAGGGTGATGCTGCGGGAATTAGATTAGGAAATGAGAGGCTTAAAGTAGTAAATGGGTTTTGCTGTTTGGGGAGCAAAATAACTGATGATGGTCGAAGTAGAGAGGATATAAAATGTAGACTGGCAATGGCAAGGAAAGCGTTTCTAAAGAAGAGAAATTTGTTAACATCGAGTATAGATTTAAGTGTCAGGAAGTCGTTTCTGAAAGTATTTGTATGGAGTGTATCCATGTGTGGAAGTGAAACATGGACGATAAATAGTTTAGACAAGAAGAGAATAGAAGCTTTCGAAATGTGGTGCTACAGAAGAATGCTGAAGATTAGATGGGTAGATCACATAACTAATGAGGAGGTATTGAATAGAATTGGGGAGAAGAGGAGTTTGTGGCACAACTTGACTAGACGAAGGGATCGGTTGGTAGGACATGTCCTGAGGCATGAAGGGATCACCAATTTAGTACTAGAGAGCAGCGTGGAGGGTAAAAATCATAGACGGGGACAAAGAGATGAATACACTAAGCAGATTCAGAAGGATGTAGGTTGCGGTAGGTACTGGGAGATGAAGAATCTTGCACAGGATACAGTAGTATGGAGAGCTGCATCAAACCAGTCTCAGGACTGAAGACCACAACAACAACAACAAGGTCTGATGCTGACGTTCTGCCGAAATTATTGTAATTTGTCCAAAATTCACATGGAAGGCATGCCATTGCGCCCCGTTGTTAGTAATTTGGGAGAATCCACCTTCAAGTTTCCGAGACGTGTTCTTTGCCCCCGTTGGGGTATTTCCCCGGTCTCCTACAACGCCACTAACCCGCAACGTCACACCGCTATGCGGGTCCATCGCTCCAGCTCTGCAGGCGCACCGGCCGAAGGCAGCCGAACTTGCCCGGCCTGCAGAAAGCAGCCTAGTTCCGAGGGCGAGAGCCCACAAGAGTGATCGAGGCGTATACGGACCTCTTGGTGCATCGGCCGCACCGTTTTCCTCAGCCAATCCGAGCCCACAAAGCTAGACCAATAGCTATCTAGTAGTCATCCGCCCTCGCCCGGCGAGCAGCAGGCAGTTCCGTCTCCACTGGCGGAAGCAGAAGCTCGCCGGCACCACGCTGCCGCCCTGTACCCCTCCGCATCACAACCCCCTGTCAGATGGGGCTTTAATTTCCTGCCTACTATGCATGTCTAAGAAGATAGTCGTTTTCGCTTGCAAGAGAACTTTTCGGAGGATAGTCTCAAGCAATGATATGTTCTTTTCCAATAACTTACAGTTGTCAAAGAAGTCATTCCTCTATTTTGAAGAAGGATTTTTCTTACTTCTTTTGAACTGCTACCAGTGCACAGAACTTACACTACTGGCCATTAAAATTGCTACACCACGAAGATGGCGTGCTACAGACGCGAAATTTAACCTACAGGAAGAAGATGCTGTGGTATGCAAATGATTAGCTTTTCAGAGCATTCACACAGGACTGGCGTCGGTGGCGACACCTACAACGTGCTGACATGAGGAAAGTTTCCAACCGATTCCTCATACACAAACAGCAGTTGGCCGGCGTTGCCTGGTGAAACGTTGTTGTGATGCCTCGTGTAAGGAGGAGAAATGCGTATCATCACGTTTCCGATTTTTATAAAGGTCGGATTGTAGTCTATGGCGATTGCGGTTTATCGTATCACGACATTGCTGCTCGCGTTGGTCGAGATCCAATTACTGTTAGCATAATATGGAATAGGTGGGTTCAGGAGGGTAATACGGAACGCCGTGCTGGATCCCAACGGCCTCGTATCACTAGCAGTCGAGATGACAGGCATCTTATCCGAATGGCTGTAACGGGTCGTGCAGCCACGTCTCGATCCCTGAGTCAACAGATGTGGATGATTGCATGTAACAACCATCTGCACCAACAGCTCGACGACGTTTGCAGCAGCATGGACTGTCAGCTCAGAGACCATGGCTCTGGCTACCCTTGACGCAGCATCACAGACAGGAGCGCCTGCGATGGTGTACGCAACGACGAACCTGGGTGCACGAATGATAAAACGTCATTTTTTCGGACCGATGGCCGTAGCAATCTGGTCCCTTCAATCCCACAAGCCAACCAACCAACCGTCATTTTTTCGGATGAATCCAGGTTCTGTTTACAGCATCATGATGTTCGCATCGTGTTTGGCGACATCGCAGTGAACGCACATCGGAACCGTGTACTCGTCATCGCCATACTGGCGTATCACCCGGCGTGATGGTATGGGGTGCCATTGTTACACATCTCGGTCACCTCTTGTTCGCACTGACGGCACTTTGAACAGTGGACGTTACATTTCAGATGTGTTACGACCCGTGGCTCTACCCTTCATTCGATACCTGCGCAACCCTACATTCAGCACGATAATGCACGACCGCATATTGCAGATCTTGTACGGGCCTTTCTGGATACAGAAAATGTTCGACTGATGCGCTGGCCAGCACATTCTACAGATCTCTCACCAATTGAAAACGTCTAGTCAATGGTGGCCGAGCAACTGGCTCGTCATAATTCGCCAGTCACTACTCCTGATGAACTGTGGTATCGTGTTGAAGCTGAATGGGCAGCTGTACCTGTACACGCCATCCAAGCTCTGTTTGACTCAATGCCCAGGCGTACCAAGGCCGTTATTATGGCCAGAGGTGGTTGTTGTGGGTACTGATTTCTCAGGATGTATGCACTCAAATTGCGTGAAAATGTAATCACATGTCAGTTCTAGTATAATATATTTGTCCAATGAATACCCGTTTATCATCTGCATTTCTTCTTGATGTAAACGTAGTGTACGTTTGTGAACATAAACTGATTGTGTCGATAAATTGATTTGTGAGTGTAAATCAATAATCACCCCAAGCTGAGACGCTTCAGTTTGTTGGCAAATGTGAACATCTCCAACTCAGTGGAATTTATTCGGCACTTAAACCTTTCGTTACGGCAGTCTTCTCCGCTGCAGTGGCACCACTGATCGGTGCGGCGTGCCGCGAACTGTGCGCATTTCACGTCACTAAGCTGATGTGCACGTTGCCTTAGTTAAATGTTACGTAACAATATATTTGGAGCTTTTTACCAAGTATTATGTAGGATTCTTAATAATGTAATTCAGTATGATAAATTCGAAAACGAGGGTCAACACACAAACCCACATTAGATTTTACAGTCATACTTAGATTCTCGTCTTCTGTCGTTTGCACTGCAAACACACCTCCTATTTCGCTTTTCTCATACCGATTTGTAAACTGAAGGAAAATGTCTTCCTGTTAATCTCAGTGGATGATTTTCTGTTGGATGATGAGGTTTTACACTTCGATGATACTTTTCCAGTATTTCCCTAATTAACTGCAATTGAAGTTTTGCCATGGATACCGGTTCTTTCCTCTTGTGTTTATAAAGGCAATAGGCATTCCACACACAAATGTCCAAAAAGTCAAAGAAATATTTGCAATACAGTTTCAGAGATTTGCGTGTTGATTCCACAGTCCTTATAAACATGCCACCTTATCAACTGCACCCACTGAATTATTGTAATAAAATAACCATACAGGTTTTTGGATAACTTTTTTCCCACCGTGCTTAATTATTGTATCAAATTCATCAGAGTGCGTGGTAGAACGCATACAGACTTATTTTTTATCCATCAACTTTATGAATATTAAATTTATTGCATGATCAAGAGGTTCCCTGTCCTCTTTTTAATCGTTAATCAATTTTAGGCATTCCTTTCCTTCTTTCTTACGGTCCCGCACGTAATTGTGCCATTATTTTGTAGCTTTCTAAATAAAGCTCGTCTGGAATACCAAATGTCTACGTAAACGGTTTGGCCCTTTCCTAAATAGGGTTTCGTAAGTGCTCCAACTATTGCTCCCGACTTTCCAGTATCCTTATTTTTGGTATCCACGAGGGTAGATGATCCGACACAAACAATTAAATCTTGTACAAATCCAGTCTCACAGTCACAGAGAACAAAAGATTTTATTCCAAACCTGATTCTTTTTGACGGGATATATTGTCTGAAAGTCATCCGCCCTTTATGTAACAATAAACTTTCGTCTATGCACAGCTTTTGGAATGGTTGAAATGACTGACTAAATTTTTTTCGTTATAAATCAATGACGTTCCGTATTTTCTACAAAAGATCACTGGTAGAACCGACATCACGGTTGAAATGTAGCATTCGTATTAATTTTAAATATCGGTCTCTAGCCAAAAATATCGCTACGCAGAAGTTTGCATTTACTCCAATACTCTACTAAAGATAATTTCTTGTTTCGCGTCATTAAAAATGATACAGCAAAAAACAGTATAGTTCAGCTACTCCAGTTCCTTCTGAATTGTTTGTTGCTGTTATTTTCCCGAGACCAATACTGATTTGTTTCATTTGCTTTTTAACTCTACGACATCTTCAGAGACGTACAGCTGCAAGTAATCTAAGATTTTCGTTGATCTAGTTATGTTTACTTTAATCCCTGAACGTCCTGACGCAAACTTATGTGTTTTACGCACGAATATTTTTGACTTACGTATTTCACGGTCACTGTTAATTGGTTCAGTATTCTCCGCTTCTGATTCTGAAATACAACATATAGCTCTTCTTTTCTTAGTTTTTGCAGGTGATGTAACAATATGTTGATTCTCATTATCTGAATCATTTTCTGAATCAGAGTCCGTTAGCGAATAGAATTCTTTCTGAACTCTTCTGTAGCATTCTGAAAGGGACGTAAAATATTTTATAAGACAAATTAAAAATAACTACAAGTACAATTTTCAAATGAACGTTATGCACCATGAAAAAATTGATGACTCTTTTCTAGTGTTCTGTAATGCTTGAAGAAAGATTTATGCTGACGCCGTCTATATACGTTGTTCGTACACACAAACATCAGCGAGTGGATGTCTGCTAAATACGGCACTCGTACATACAGAGCATCGCGTGAAAGCTGGCAGACTATAGCGCTCGTACACACAGAGCAACGCATGGATGCCGGCTACATACGGCGCCCGTAATTAAATGGTTAAATGTATTACACCTGGGTCCCTCAGCAATGCTTGTAATGTTTAATGACCTCCAGTTTACATGTGTTCCACCTGAATAATAGTTGCGTTTAATCAGTAAAATTCACAATGTAAAACTGTTAGAACCTTGTCGCCATATGCTCACTTCAACTTAATTTGGCAAGTTTTAGGAAGAAACTGTGAGATTAGATACTGATAAACCACTATCCACAGCTGCAAATTTCTTTATGGAGGACTGAAACTGAAAGAACTGAGCCCTTAAAAACCCTCGTCAGCTTTGGATGGATTGGCTTTTTGCTATAAAACTTCAAAAAGACGTTACGACGGCACGCTGTTTGTGCCTCTTTTTGAACAAAGTACATACAGTAAAAGTGCTTTAAATTTCTACTAGCGGCCCTCCTCAGTTTCGCACGGGTAGTGGTAAGTATCCTCATCTGGGCGGCTTGTCTGGCTTAGCGATATGAACTGTAAACACAAACCTTGCTCGCGAATCTGTCTGCTAATTGAACCCATATTATAATCCCTAAGGTAGTTCCCGAGGTTAACCTTCACATACAGACAGATAAACGGGGGAGAGACGTTAATTTTGTAATATCTATAGGTACAGAAAAAAATTGTATACCAGGTTGATATTGGCAACATGGATTCAAGTATTAAAATATTTACGCCACCTTTGTAGCAGGCTTGGAATTTCTCGCACTGATCTCTTACAATACGGAGTGACACTTCATGAACGAAATACTTTCGTTAGTTCAAATAGACGCACTATACTATACATTAGGTGTACCAAGAATTGCTAAACCATTGCAGATATTTCAGTCACGTTTTTCGACAAATTTTCGCTTCTACAGAGAATAAACGTGCAAAGGAAGCACCAGATCCGCCGATGTGTACTGTTTTTTTGTACAGTGCTAATGAACAAGAAAGAGAGATAGCATAACGAGTTTTGAACACATTTAGAACTTTCACTGAGTAACCCTTTCCAAATTAACTCTTCTTCTTCTAATCTACAAAGATAAGCACAAAAAGCATGCATATTGTACTCCTCACTTTCACTCTCCATGAATTATTCATAAGTTTCGCCGCGATAAGAAGCAACTTTTAGACGTTAGCATCTGGGAAATTAACGAGCACAGCTGGTTGGAGATTCGCACACTGCTCTAGAACACTCCAGAGACTCGACATAAAAATACTCCATTTGACTAGCAAAAGTTCATACAACCTCCTTACCATGTAACATCTCGTACTTATTGTAAAGACTCGAATGAAGGAATAGTAATTGTATTACGATATATTTTAATACGCTGCCCTCTGCGATTCTTAGCAAGGTAGCGATGTACAATTTTTTTAGCTTCCTCTCCACGTAGATGCGGACATCCTCAAAAATTAGTTCCCGTTAATTATTCATACCAGATTGACGCTTTTTATAATAGTTTAGCCACCATTTTGTGGAAGCACAATATAATTCATTATTAACGCGGCTTCAAACATATTTTGCCAGCCGCTGTGGCCGAGCGGTTCTAGGCGCTTCAATCCGGAACCGCGCTGCTGTTACGGTAGCAGGTTCAAATCCTACCTCGGCCATGGATGTGTGTGATGTCTTTAGGTTAGTTAGGTTTAATTTGTTTTAAGTCTAATCTGATGACCTCAGATTTTAACTCCCATAGTGCTTGGAGCCATTTTCAAACTATTTAGCGCATAAAAGCAGCGCATATGAGCGCCTTTTCAATCGACAATCTACAGCGCTGTAAAAACATTTAGAGAACAGGTAATGAACCTTTCTCTTTTTCATTTAATACAACATTACTAATTCCCTAAGAGCAGAGTAAGCTGCCAGGTAGTGGCGGGGTTTTGGAGAAGGCAAATTGTTCTCATATCTCGTAATTTCAACAGCCAGGGTGATAATAATGTCAAAGGGACTTTACATGCTCACCACAGCAAGCGTTCAAGGCACAGATAATAATCACGCAGAATAAGTAATAAGAGACACTGGTAAAAACTGCTAAGTATAATTGTGAAACGTCCACGCAGGAGCTGAAAAGAGGCATCCTTGATTGTGCAGAACAAATAAACACAGTGCCACCATATGCAAAACAAAAAATTGTTAAAAACCTAGACTAACTTGTGCACAAAAAATGGTGACTGTAATCTGTAACCAGCCAGATAAAATCAAGTGTACTGTACGGATATCGGCAATTCGGGCACGACTATTAGCGAGGAAAGCCACTTCCACCCCTGTAGGGAGTGTGCGGTAACTGTGGATGGCGGTCTACCAGTACCACGACGAGTGCGGATTCAGTAGAGCTCATTCAGTGTAAACATTCTTTATTCAGCATGACTCCCGTTGTTGTTGTTGTGGTCTTCAGTCCTGAGACTGGTTTGGTGCAGCTCTACATGCTACTCTATCCTGTGCAAGCTGCTTCATCTCCCAATACCTACCGCAACCTACATCCTTCTGAATCTGCTTTGTATTCATCTCTTCGTCTCCCTCTACGATTTTTACCCTCCACGCTGCCCTCCAATACTAAATTGGTGATCCCTTGATGCCTCAGAACATGTCCTACCAACCGATCCCTTCTTCTAGTCAAGTTGTGCCACAAACTCCTCTTCTCCCCAATTGTATTCGATATCTTTCATTAGTTATGTGATCTACCCATCTAATCTTCAGCATTCTTCTGCAGCACCACATTTTGAAGGCTTCTATTCTCTTCTTGTCTAAACTAGTTACAGTCCATGTTTCACTTTCATACATAGGTACACTCCGTACAAATGCTTACAGAAATGACTTCCTGACACTTAAATCTATACTCGATGTTAACAAATTTCTCTTCTTCAGAAACGCTTTCCTTGCCATTGCCAGTCTACATTTCATATCCTCTCTACTTGGACCATCATCATTTATTTTGCTCCCCAAATATCAAAACTCCTTTACTACTTTAAGTGTCTCATTCCCTAATCTAATTCCCTCAGCATCACCCTAGTTAACACGACTACATTCCATTATCCTCGTTTTGCTATGGTTGATGTTCATCTTATACCCTCGTTTCAAGACACTGTCCATTCCGCTCAACTGCTCTTCCAAGTCCTTTGCTGTCTCTGACAGAATTACAATGTCATCGGCGAACCTCAAAGTTTTTATTTCTTCTCCATGGATTTTAATATCTACTCCGAATTTTTCTTTTGTTTCCTTTACTTCTTGCTCAATATACAGATTGAATAACATCGGGGATAGGCTACGACAACAACATAAGTCGTAGGGTCGGTATTGCCCACGTGTTCCAATATTTCTACGGAATCCAAACTGATCTTCTCCGAGGTCGGCTTCTACCAGTTTTTCCATTCGTCTGTAAAGAATTCGCATTAGTATTCTGCAGCCGTGACTTATTAAACTGATAGTTCGATAATTTTCACATCTGTCAACATCTGCTTTGTTTGGGATTGGAATTATTATATTCTTCCGTAGAAAGGGATATTGTCGGCGCTTCCGTGGGGTGTGTGGTCATTCAGACACCTGAGCACAACCTCGACAGAACTCCCTGCGGCTTGCTTGGCCCCTCGCCAGTAAATGTGTAGACTTAGATAGCCGCACACGTAACAACATGATTACCAATCACACACAAATTCCTCGCGCCTCCATACAGCTCAATCTCCACTGCACAAGTATCAGTTGTTTTAGCAGAAAATATCGAGCTCAGACGGCGATGTTCTGTCTTCGGCAGCGTTTTTGCTTGTATTAAAAAAAATTCAAAAAAGCGACAGAGGATACATTACACGTTGAGTGGCCAAATAAAAGAAAATATTATTGCCATATTCCCTACACTGAGGTGACAGCAATCATTGGATACCTAATAATATCGTGTCGGACCTTCTTCCTCTCGGAGTAGTGCACCAGCTCGAGATGGCATGAACTAAACAAGTCGTAAGTCCCCTACAGAAATACTGCGCCATGCTGCCTCTACAGCCGCCAATAACTGCCAAACCGTGCCAGTGCCGGATTTTGTGCACGAACTGACCTCTCGATTATGTCGCATAAACGTTTAGTGTGTGGTCAGATTACTCGCTCCAATTGTCCAAAATGTTCTTCAAACCAATCACGAACAACTGTGATCCAGTGACATAGCGCATTGTCATGCATAAAAATTCCATCGTTGTTTGCCAACATGAAGGCCACGAACGGCTGCAAATGGTCTCCAAGTAGTCGAATATAACCATTTCCAGTCAATGATCGGTTCAGTTCTACCGGAGGACCCTGTCCATTCCTGTAAACACGGGGCAAAGCTGTATGGAGACAGCCCCAGTATGCACAGTGTCTTATTGACAACTTCGTTGTGTCTGAGCCACACTGGACCGTACCATCAGCTCTTACCAACAGAAACCTACATCTACATGCACACTCTGCAAATTACATTTATGTGCCTGGCAGAGGGTTCATCGAACCACCTTCACAATTCTCTATTATTCCAATCTCGTATAGCTCGCGGAAAGAACGAACACCTGTATCTTTCCGTACGAGCTCTGACTTCCCTTGTTTTATCATGGTGATCGTTTCTGGTTATGTAGGTCGATGTCAACAAAATATTTTCGCATTCGGAGGAGAAAGTTGGTGTTTGGAAATTCGTGAGAAGCTTTTTGTCGCAACGAAAAACGCCTTTGTTTTAATGATGTCCGCCCAAAATCCTGATCATTTCGGTGACACTCTCTCCCCTATTTCAAGATAATACAAAACGTGCTGCCCTTCTTTGAACTTTTTCGATGAACTCCGTCAATCGTATCTGGTAAGATTCCCACATTGCGCAGCAGTATTCTAAAAGAACGGACATGCATAATGTAGGTAGTCTGCTTAATAGATCTGTTACGTTTTCGAAGTGTCCTGCCAATAAAACGCAGTGTCGTTAGTATTCCCACAACATTTTCTACGTTCCTTCCAATTTAAGTTGTTCGTAATTATAATTCATAGGTATTTAGTTAAATTGACGACCTTTACATTTGACTGATTTATCGTGTAACCGAAGTTCAACGGATTCCTTTTAGCACTCACACTTTTCGTTATTTAGGGTCAATTGCCAATTTTCGCACCATGCAGGTATTTTTTTCTAAATAGTTTTGCAATTTGTGTTGATCTTATGATGACTTTATTAGATGATAAACGACAGCGTCATCTGCAAAGAACCTAAGACGGTTGCTCAGACTGTCTGCCAAATCATTTACAATGATAAGGATCAACAAGGGGCCTGTAAGACTACCCTGGGAACGCTAGAAATAACTTCAGTTTTACTCGATGACTTTCCGTCAATTACCACGAACTGTGACCTCTCTGACAGGAAAGTACTAATCCAGTCACATAACTGAGACGATATACCATAAGCACTCAACCTCGCTACAAATCGCTTGTGCGGTACAGTGTCAAACACCTTGGAAATCCAGAAATACGGAATCAATCTGAAATCCCTTGTCAATAGCGCTCAACAATTCATGCTAGTAAAGAGCTAGTTGTGTTTCGCAAGAACGATGTTTTCTAAATCCATGTTGACTCTGTGTCAAGAGATCGTTTTCTTCGAGGACTCATCCGACCAGACAAGAGATTTCCAGTCCTCTAGGATCCAGCCGATATGATCACGAGTCCAGGACAGGCGCTGCAGGCGATGTCGTGCTGTTAGCAAAGGCACTAGCGTCGGTTGACTGCTGTCATAGTCCATTAACGCCAAATTGCGCCGCACTATTCTAATGGATACATCGATTTCTGCTGTTATCTCGATGGAGTGTTGCTTGTGTGTTAGCACTGAAAACTCCACGCAAACGCCACTGCTCTCTGTCATAAATTGAAGGTCGCCGGCCACTGCGTTGGGCATACTACTTAACACTGTGTATCTCCGAATATGAATTGCCCAAAGAGTTCCGAAATTTAATGTCCCATGCGTCTAGCTGGAAGTACTATTCCGCGTTCAAAGTCTATTAACTCCCGTCGTGCGGCCACGATCAAGTGGGAAACCTTTTTAGATGACTTAGCCGAGTACAAATGCCAGCTTCGGCAATGCAGCGCCGTTTAATACCTTGTGTATGCTATACTGTCGCCATGTGGATACATGCGTATTGCTATACCACGACTTCCGTCACCTCGGCTTGCAAACATCAGTTTGTTTACTATAAAATGTAGAGCTCATACCATGAAGCCCTGAATTCGGCAGCCTTTTTTCTTGTGTTACGAAAAAGAAAAGAAAAAGGAAGCGTTATGTATGTAGAAACGAGTCGTTAAAGAAACGAAAATAATATTCCCAAATCAACTATTCGCGTTAGACACGCTATGGATACTGTTCCACTGTACTGCAATCTTTCTTCTCTTTTTCTCTATGTAATTTTATATTCTTTGTTTTTTTCTACATTACAGTACAACATTTCTACGGAATTTAATTTAATAGACTAATCGAAAATTAAATAACATTAAATCACTGACGAATGCTTGCACAAGGTTCCCTATTCTTGGTACACACGCTCAAACTGCACACTATTGAAAGCTTACACAAGCATGCATAATCTTGAGTCATCCTCCGCCTTCCTTCCAAAATTTCGTCACTGGTGGGATCCGCTGAAGACGACCTGGGCCTCCGTAAGTCAGATGTTTACAAAATTCCGTGTGAATGCGGCAAATCATCACGAACTGTGCAGGAACGCATTGTGGAACACCAACGGCATACTCACCTTCTCCAACCCACCAAGTCCGCAATCACCGAACATTGTATTTCCACAAACCATTCCATGAATTACAACGGCACAAACATTTTGGTCCATACATCAAACTTTTGGAGCTCGATTATCAATGAATCTGTGGATATAAGATTGTCTGACAACGAGACTCTCACCAATCGAGATAGCGGTTATCAGCTAAACTCTGCTTGGAATTCTGTTATAGAGAAACTTCGTAGTCGACGTAGTTATCTGCATAAAGATGAAAGTCGACCTGATATCGACACGCCAAGCTTTCACCGCGGAGGGCGCGAGGCGCAGCGCGCGGAGTTGTTATGAACCCGCACGCTGAGCAGCGCATGCGCAATGTCACCTCAGTATGGCTTTAAATAGCGGAGCTTAGCGCGTACTCGCCTGCTGTTCCCTAAGCCTAACAAACCCCCCTCTGCTACCTCTTCCTATCGTCCCATCTGCCTCACCTCCGTGTTCAGTAAGGTCTTTGAGGCCATCCTCTCTCGCCGTATCCACCGCCACCTTAACCAGCACCGCCTCCTTCCTCTTACCCAATGTGGCTTCCGGCCTTCCTTCTCTGCTGACGACCAGCTCCTTAACCTTACCCATCTTCTTTCCCTCCAACTTAACTCCCGTCGCTCTGCTATCTTTGTTTCCCTTGATCTCCAGAACGCCTATGACCGTGTCTGGCATCCCGGGCTCCTTTTCAAACTCCAGACCTATGCTCTCCCCATCAACTTCGTCCGTCTCGTTGCTTCCTTCCCCTCCCATCGTCCCTCCTATGTGACTATCCACAATTCCAACTCCCGTACTTTCTACCCCTCTGCCGGCGTGCCCCAAGGTTCTGTCCTTTCCCCTCTCCTCTATCTCCTGTACACTGCTGATATGCCCAAACCTCCCCCTCCTGTTCATCTTCTCCAGTTCGCTGATGACACCGCCTTCCTAGCCCTTTATCCTACCCTTCAACGGTCCCAACGTACCCTCCAAACCCACCTTGACCAATTCACCGCTTGGTGCAACCAGTGGTTCCTCCGTGTTAAAGCCTCCAAGACCCAGGCGATCATCATAGGCCGCACCACCCGCTCCTTCCGCCTCCATGATTTCTTCCTCACCATTTATGGCCATCCTATCCACCTCACTCCTACCCTCAAATACCTTGGCCTCACCCTCGACCGCCACCTCACCTGGACTCCCCATCTCCTTACCATCCAAAACAAAGCTCACAACCGCCTCCGCCTCCTGAAACTCCTGTCTGGCCGGACGTGGGGTCTGCATCCTTCCACCATCCTCCACACCTACAAATCCTTGATCCGCCCCATCCTTTGTTATGCCAGCATCGCTTGGATTTCCGCCCCTCCCCAGTTCTATAACGCCCTCCAAATCCTCTAACGCCATGCACTCCGCCTCGCCTTCCGCGTCCGCCTTCCGTCCCCCACGCGCATCCTCTATGACCTCAACTCCCACTTTCTCCTTTTCCTTGAACACATTCGCACACTATATATTGTCCGCCGCCTTGATCCCCCTCACCCCCTGGTGTCTCCCTTCCTCTCCACTCCCAACCAGTTGCCGCGCCTTTACCGTTGTGTCCCTCCCTCTCTCCATCTCCACACCCTCCATCTCCTTTCCCAACACAACTTCCACCGTCTACCACTCCCGGATGATGAGCTTCGCCCTGACATCTACCCATCCTACCAACTCTAACCCCCTCTTCCTGCCTCCTCCTCCGGGCTCCCTCTCCTCCCCCTCCCTCCTTCTGAGCGGATTTCCCCTCCTACTCCCCCTCCATCTCTTGTGCCTTCTTTCAGTGTCTCTGCGCTCCCTCCTGCCCTGTCTTCCCTTTTCCTCTCCCGCCCCATGTGTCTCCTGCCTCTTCGTGAACCCACGGTTGCCCCTCCTCTCTTCATCCCGCCGCTTCCCCAGCTGCCCCATGCTCTCCCCTCCTTTTCCATCCTCTCTGACCTTTCCCTCGGCAGGTCCCACCTGGTAGTTTTCTTCTTCGTCGTGTGTGCTCCAAGTGGGTTTTACGTGTGTTGTTTCGGAGTGTTTTTACTACTGTGGCCACCTTTTAACCTGTGCGTGCGCATCCAGTGTCTTCTCTGTGTTTTAAGAATCGCCAACTGTGTTTTTTAACTGTCTGGTGACTTTTTTAACTGTCCCCAATGAACGTCTACATGTCAGTGTATTTTTACCTCCATTTTCTCCCCTTACTCTGTTTTATGTTCCCCCTTTTTTACCTCCTTATGTATGTATTACTTTATTCTTGTTTTAGTTGTGATGTCACTCGGCTGAAGAGCGGCGGATTGTGCTGCTGACAGCCCTCCCTTGCCCATATGGGGCAGGGGAATGAAAACACAATAAATAAAAAAAAAGAAAAAAGGGTACTCGCCAGTACTACTACAGTGGTACTCACCTGAAGATGGCCAGAAGACTCTGCGCCGAAGTATCGTGGCAGGAAGTTACTGATATCCGGCAGTTCTCCCGAGTTTTTATGGAACAATCAGTACGCCGGGAAAGCTTTAAACATCACATCATGCATAATCTGAATTCAATCAAGCGTCAAGCTGCTTGGTCGGTTGTGATGCTTCCACAGATTTGTGCTGCACACGCTCAAGGGTGATTGGGCAAGGACGCCTGCGCAAGTGTGCTTGTCTATAACAAGCAGTTACGCGTGTGGCCGGCTTTAGGCAGCGCTGTGCTGCCTCGGCTGCGGTCGGCGAGGCGGCCACGATGACGTAACAGGCAGCAAGCGAGATTACGCTGGGGCGACTGTGAGCAGCAAGTCAGACACGCAGACGCACTGTGCCAATCTCAGGACCTCTCGGAATAACGCAGAATGGTGGGCGAAGTCACTCTACAGGTGGTCTTCACTGGATGAACCATCCAGTCTCGCGGCCGCTTGTAGACCAGCGGCTACCTGATGACGCTATTCGGTGAGGTTGAAGCTGCTCGGCCCCGTAATGGGCTGACGGCTGGGCTGTTGTGGAGACTGTCTCGGCGTCAGCTGCAATTGGAAATTCTGGAACTGGCGGAAGTACAAATACAAGTAAAATAAAAATATTGGACAGCGTGTTGTAATATTTTTGTTTTCAGTTTCTTTCCTCAGTGGAGCCGGCGGTGCTGGCCGAACGGTTCTAGGCGCTTCAGTCCGGAACCGCGCGACCGCTACGGTCGCAGGTTGGGTACTCTAATTCCTACTAAGTTGGGAGAATTGCGGAATTGAGAATGTTTAGGTTAATTCTACATGTCCCACAAGGATACAGAATGATAAATGTGTATTTATGTCACTAGCTGATCGTCTGGAGATTAGGAGAAAAAGTTGAAGTTTTACAGGAACAATTTCAGGAACCATTTGCAACTGATGCTCAACGTCGAATCATCTAAGAGAACTTTGTGTACCCACTGAAAAGGGAAACCGTATATGAGATGGATTCAAAGAAATGGTAGTAAAAGGAATATTACTCAATATACCGCAAAGGCACATACATTTGACATATGAGACAGGCTGGAGACACATAAGAGAAAGAAAACAGGAAATGAATGGGGAATTTGTCATTATCAACATCATTAAGTGGTATACTCTAGGGGTAGGCTTTTCTCTGCGAGCACATCTATATCACTAAACGGCTAAACCGGCTCATGGCTCTCAATTTCAAGTGCAGGTTGCCTACCTAACGTCTTCCAGGGGCAAAAAACTGGTTTTCAATAGTTTTCTTTATTATTGGCCGAATTTAAAAATTTAAAATGCTATAACAATCTACTTATTAAGAGGAATAATGTTACGTTTAAGGTTCAAAACAAGGCCAGTATTACCGTAAGAAGTAACCCTGGGTTGCGGTGTTGGGCAGCGGTGGAGTGGGTGGACTGCTGTGGCCTATTGTGGGGTTGTGAACCACTGAGGGCTACTGCGGGACGAAGCCTCTCCATCGTTTCTAGGTCCCCAGTTCAATACACAAGACAATTACCACTAGAAACTGTGTAATGTGCTTGATGCAGCGACAATACGCGCAATTACACTGACAGAAAAAATATCTCAAGACGAAGAGGGCGTTGTGCGATGTACACGGATGTTCGTACATCTGTAAGATAATATCTATTCAAATTTCGCGCCATAAGAGTGGCGCAAATCAGGTCTACTTTAAATGCGCGCTGCAACGGTCGTGAGCGATAGTTACGTTTGAGATTGGACGAGATGAGTCCGCAAAGCCTGTAAGGCGACAAATACGAAATTATAAGCACCTCACTGAGTTTGAACGAAGTCGTGTAATAGGACTACGAAAAGGTGGATATACGATACTGCAGGAAGACTTGCCAGGAATGAAGCCACTGTTCCTAACTGCTGGCAGAAGTGGTCAACAGAATGTGCGGACGCGTGCGTGGCATTACCGAGAGAGAAGAGCATCGTGTTTGGCATATGACTCTGGCGCATCGTACGACATCTGCAGTAGTAATCTGAACAGCAGTTGGCACCACAGTGACATAACGAACTGTTACAAATATGCCGCTTCAAGGACAGCTGCAAGCCAGACGCCCTGTAGCGTACATTCCACTGACCGCAAACCACCATCATTTGTGACTTACGTGGTGTCAAGGGAGAGCTCATTGGAGGGCAGGACGGAGGTCTGTCATGTTTTCTGATGAAAGCTGGATCTGCCTCGGTGATAGTGATGGCCGTGTTAGGAAGAGGCAATTTGAGTTCCTGGTAGACGCACCGGACCTACACCTGGATCTTTAGTCTTGAGTGCGATTTCGTACAATAGGAGCACACTTGTATTTGACACACACTCCCTTAATGCAAATTTGTGCACCAATCTGGTGATTCGACTTGCTGTATTGCCATTCACGCACAGCAGTCCAGGAGGTGTTTTCCAACAGGATAACGCTCGCTCACAATCGACTTTTGTAACCCAACGTGGTCAACAGAGTGTCGATATGTTGCCTTGTCCTGCTCGATCAACAGATCTGCCCAGAACTGAGCATGCATGGGATATCATCGCACGACATCATCCACAAACAGCGTTAACTGCCCCTCTATTGGCCGACTAAGAGCAACAGATATGGAACTCCATCCCACAAACTGATATTCACCGGCCGCAGTGACCGAGCGATTCTAGGCGCTTAAGTCCGGAACCACGCAGCTGCCTCGGGAATGGATGTGTGTGATGTCCTTAGGTAAGTTAGGTTTAAGTAGTTCTACACTCCTGGAAATTGAAATAAGAACACCGTGAATTCATTGTCCCAGGAAGGGGAAACTTTATTGACACATTCCTGGGGTCAGATACATCACATGATCACACTGACAGAACCACAGGCACATAGACACAGGCAACAGAGCATGCACAATGTCGGCACTAGTACAGTGTATATCCACCTTTCGCAGCAATGCAGGCTGCTATTCTCCCATGGAGACGATCGTAGAGATGCTGGATGTAGTCCTGTGGAACGGCTTGCCATGCCATTTCCACCTGGCGCCTCAGTTGGACCAGCGTTCGTGCTGGACGTGCAGACCGCGTGAGACGACGCTTCATCCAGTCCCAAACATGCTCAATGGGGGACAGATCCGGAGATCTTGCTGGCCAGGCTAGTTGACTTACACCTTCTAGAGCACGTTGGGTGGCACGGGATACATGCGGACGTGCATTGTCCTGTTGGAACAGCAAGTTCCCTTGCCGGTCTAGGAATGGTAGAACGATGGGTTCGATGACGGTTTGGATGTACCGTGCACTATTCAGTGTCCCCTCGACGATCACCAGTGGTGTACGGCCAGTGTAGGAGATCGCTCCCCACACCATGATGCCGGGTGTTGGCCCTGTGTGCCTCGGTCGTATGCAGTCCTGAGTGTGGCGCTCACCTGCACGGCGCCAAACACGCATACGACCATCATTGGCACCAAGGCAGAAGCGACTCTCATCGCTGAAGACGACACGTCTCCATTCGTCCCTCCATTCACGCCTGTCGCGACACCACTGGAGGCGGGCTGCACGATGTTGGGGCGTGAGCGGAAGACGGCCTAACGGTGTGCGGGACCGTAGCCCAGCTTCATGGAGACGGTTGCGAATGGTCCTCGCCGATACCCCAGGAGCAACAGTGTCCCTAATTTGCTGGGAAGTGGCGGTGCGGTCCCCTACGGCACTGCGTAGGATCCTACGGTCTTGGCGTGCATCCGTGCGTCGCTGCGGTCCGGTCCCAGGTCGACGGGCACGTGCACCTTCCGCCGACCACTGGCGACAACATCGATGTACTGTGGAGACCTCACGCCCCACGTGTTGAGCAATTCGGCGGTACGTCCACCCGGCCTCCCGCATGCCCACTATACGCCCTCGCTCACAGTCCGTCAACTGCACATACGGTTCACGTCCACGCTGTCGCGGCATGCTACCAGTGTTAAAGACTGCGATGGAGCTCCGTATGCCACGGCAAACTGGCTGACACTGACGGCGGCGGTGCACAAATGCTGCGCAGCTAGCGCCATTCGACGGCCAACACCGCGGTTCCTGGTGTGTCCGCTGTGCCGTGCGTGTGATCATTGCTTGTACAGCCCTCTCGCAGTGTCCGGAGCAAGTATGGTGGGTCTGACACACCGGTGTCAATGTGTTCTTTTTTCCATTTCCAGGAGTGTAAGTCTAGGGGACTGATGACTTCAAACGTTAAGTCCCATAGTGCTCAGAGCCATTTGAACCATTTGAAACTGACATCCGGCACCTGTAATAACAGAGCATGCACGTTTGCATGCTGGCATGAAACAATTTGGCGTTTACACTGGCTATTAATGTAACAGTACTTCACATTTCCGAAGATTTACATCACACTTACATTAACCTGTGATCTTGTAATTTTAATCACTCAGATTTGTTACCTAAACAAATTTATTCACGAAATTTCATTACTATAACTTAATTTTGATTTTGGTGTTACAAGTTTTTCCCGTCAGTGTACTTAGACCATATTCATCCAATATTTGAGAATGAGAGCACCCAGTGACTTGCAATAGGTTTTACATATGATATCAAATCTTTACGGAAAGTTTGCTCGCTGACACTGGCTATAAAATGATGAAAGGAAAAAAGCTTTTCGCATACCTATATATATACACCAATGTGTGAGTGTGTACGTATGTTTGTTCCACATCTTCTCCTAAACAACTGGTCGAGTTTAAACACTGCTTACTTTTTGCAAAGAAGTACTTTGACAGTAAGGAGTATCTAGCTCCCAAAGGAGTGACAGTGGAGGTGAATAGGGCTGCAGTTCCCGACACCTAGGCTCCCCTCTTTGACTGGCACGTTGTACAGGTAGTATCAGAATGCATTTCAAGGGGTGTACGTGCAGATGGACACAGCTGAGCTCATGTAGGGGGCTAGAGGAGATGGACAGTGAGAGGGGGGAAGGACGAGATGGACAGAGAAAGGTGAAGAAGGAGATGGACTAATTCTGGGAGTCGTTCATAGACAAAGGGGAGAAGCAGATGGGCAGGCAGAGTGGCATGAGCAGGAGATGCCCAAATAAGGCGCGCGCGCGTTTGTGGTATGTGTGTGTGTGTGTGTGTGTGTGTGTGTGTGTGTGTGTGTGTGTGCGCGCGCGCTCTACTCCATGATCAGCCGCAGGATCATCCTCTGCCACGTAGCGTCATGCAGATATGATATAGAGGGGCATAACTGATCACATTTAACAAAAACTTATTTTTTGGAAAGAAGTGATTTGTGGTTAAGAAGTATCTGCCCTGTAGCTACAATAGGGGTGACAGTGGGAGTAAAAAGGTCTGGCAATCCCTGACATCTAGGATCCCCTTCATGACTGATGTGTTGTGCAAGTAATATCAGAATGCTTTCCAATGAGTATACGTGCAGATGGGCACGGCAGAGACAGGGTCAGGAGGAGATGGATAGTGAGAGAGGAAGGATGAGATGCACAGAGAAAGGGGATGAAGGAGATGGACTGATTGTGGGAGATGGTCATAGACAGATGGACAGATAGAGGGGGCAAGCAGGAAAGCAGGAGATGGAGAAATAGAGGTGGAATCGTGAGATGGACAGAGAGAGGAGAGAAGAGGAGAAGGTCGACAGATAGAAAGTGGAGGTGGCAGACAGAGATGGTCGATAGGAGGATGTGGACAGAGGGGGGTGGGGGGGTTGGAGATTAGCAGACAGTGTAAGGAAGCAGAGATAGGCAGAGTGGTGGAGTGGGGAGAGTGGGGAGGGGGTTGGCCTGAGAGACTGGGGAGGAGATTTGCAGGTAGTAGGGAGAAGGAAATGGGCATAGAGAGAGGGAAGGTGTATGCAGACAGGGCGAAGGAGGAGATGGACAGAGTGTAGGAGGAGATCGACAGAGAGAGAGGAGAAGAGGAACAGAGAGAAGAGGATGGAGGAGATGGATAGAGTGGGAGGAGAAGATAAACAGAGGAAGGAGGAGGTGATGCACAGGAGGAGGAGGAGGAGTAGGAGGTGCAAAGAAATAGGAAGAGGAGAAGGCGGACAGAGGGACAAGGGAAGAAGGAAATAGAAAGAGAAAGAGAGGCGTATGAGATCGAAATAGAGAGGGAGACAGGTGATTTACATGTGCTGTACACATACATGAGGGAAGCCAGGGGTATTGGCTAGTATTATATTAGTTTAGTTCATCTGAGTAATATTTTTCAATAATGCTTTATTTTTATTAAAACTATTTATAAAATTTTTAAATATGCAAAATGTGTATAGATATGTCAGGTTCACAGACTCACAAGGATAGGCTTCTGTATTGTGAACAAATACTGCACCAACTTTTATCTTGCTGGTTATGCTAAAACTCACAGAAAGCTTTCCTCTTTCTATAAAAAAAATCCCACTCCTCGTCTTATAGGTAGACATGGACAGATAAATTCACGTTGCCTGCCGCCGCGGAAACGGAGCGGAAGCGGGCGCGCGGTCGGGGGAACCCCCGGGCAGTTTGCGGGCGTCGCTCATTGGCTGGTGGCGGTGCGGCGGTACGCCTATTGGCGGTGCCAGGTCCGCTCATTCCTCACCTCATTTAATCTGCGCTAATGGATGCACGCCGCGTAAAACTCGCCGCCTGTTCCTGGTGCAGCGGTTTGCATTAGCCAGAGCAGCGAGCAGCGGTCCTCTCGCGACTTAAATTACCTAACATGATTTTCAGGCGGGGCCCCCCTAATTACATTTTTTAGATCTTAATTAGCGGAGATGAACGTGGACTCTGAAGTTTAGTTCGGCTCCCGCAACACGGCCAATCAAAGTTTCTCCGCTGAGGGAAAATCTGCTACGAGAAGACTTCTGCCGAAATTATAATGGACTGTCATCTGGCGTCTGGAACGCGTCTACCAGATTTAAGAGCTCCGTCAGGTCCGTGGAAGTTTGTACATCTGCTGTACGGCTTTGCATTGGCGAAGAGATAATATTCCATTTCGTAGTTTCGATTTCCCCTGACATTTACTTCTTATAGGTTGATTAACTGGAACCAAACAAGCGCATTTAACTAGACAGATCTAAAACTTTTTGTGCACAACGTCTCTCTCTATTCTTTGTAACGAGCTATTTACCGATTCGATAATTTTTTCATAATGTGGGACCACAGTCATATTTCTTTAAACTCAGTACCGCCATTAGACTGTTTTTTATTTCCAGTGTTACATTTACACGATCATGATTTCGGCTTCAAAGTGCCATTATCAAGTGTTTTAATGTTATACAGTGCCTAAAGTGGCGTACTGTTGCATTTAAAATACACTATTAGACACTATTTTAAATGCGACAGTCTAGTGGACGTACGGAGTTTAAAGAAATTTACTGATTCATTTTTGTATCTTTCTGACTTAAACATCCCAAAAACATTAATAGGTTCCTCACTGTAGACATATCAGTTCGGTGGATATAGGATCGATTTGTAATATCTACTACAGTTAAAAGTTTATTTGGTAGGTATACTTAAAATTGATAGTTAATGAACTCATTTGTAATAAAAACTTACTTTAAAGCAAAGTACACGCAATACAACACGAAGAAAATATAATTCCATGTTTCTCAGTAAATCTATACTAAACATCAAGATCGTTTAATGTGCGCATTAGACTGACTAAGCTGATATTCTTGTAGGTCATTTGAAAAACACGTAACTAGGGCGTACTAGTACCCTCATTTTACTTCGAATGATTCGCTGATATTGTACTCTATGTTAAATTCTAATTAAAACAATCTTAGAACATTATTAACAAAAGCGGTTGGTTTTTTACTGCTTGATATCAGGTCTAAAGATTGGGTAGCGTCGTCAGTTTTTGCTCGTTCCTTTTTCAAAGTAGGAAACGGTGCATATTCGCTGAAGTGTAGAATACGGATTTCTTAATGTAACAAAAAGGATAACAATTTCGATGCTTATACATTCAAAATAAAGTTATACGGGAAAACTGGAAGACCGGAACACGAGCTTTACATTTACAAAGCTAAATGCAGGAGGAGCAGTTAAAAAAGGTAAATCGACGTAATGATTACTGACGTCATTAAGTGTGGATACAAACAGTCGTGTTCGCGCACACTGAAATTATTGCATATGGCGATTTTGTAGTGCTTAAACGTCGCGTAATAGGTCGTTTTCATGCCATTTCACGTATGTATCTGATTAGTGAGAAACTTATTTTGCTCCAGACAAATTTTTGTTAAAATATTCGAACGTTGGTGGGGGGGGGGGGGTGTTCTAAAGGTATCGCAAATAAGCAAGACATTGTCGTCATAACTCCTACATGACTGTCAAAAACACTTCAAAAAACTAACGAGGCACCACTGAGACGAAACACTGCAGCGCTATGAACGCAAAGAGTTTGCGGTTGCCTTTGGAAGCGGCACTACTATCACTTCTCGATGTGTGTGCGTCCTCAACTCAAATGCAGAAATAGAATTCGTAGGTACGTGAGCACTCCAACTGCAAGTTAGAATTCGTTTGTGAGATATACTTAGTCCATAAACATTACAATTAAGCAATGAGATATGGCACTTCACCACATCGCGTCATTTGACGTTATTGTTTGTCTGGAAGATTTCACATACACCCTCAAAATCTCACGCCCTTTGGTAGGAAGTGTTTGTACTGCTGCGACACAGACCGAGTGAAGTTATAAAGTGTAGAATCAACTACAGGACAGCTCATTTGATATCATAAGACCAATAACGTTGTGCAAGAACATGTTGATGATGATACTGTTAATGGGCCCTTTAACACCTTTCCACGAACTCGAAACGAAATCTCAAAAACGTGATGGTGTGCATCGTTATTTCGAATATCTCCAAACTTTTGAGGATAGGAAAGAAAAACAAAAAAAAACATTTTGTCACAAATATTTCTAACTAGAAATCCCGTTTCCACGATCATGTAAATTGGATGATGTTACAGTACGCTTCAGGGAATCTACTGAATCCTATGGCGGCTAAGCTAATAATAGCTATCTTTAATTTTATGTGCATATTATGACGTAATCAAGCCTAATGCACATTAAGAAACCTTCGATATTAGTGGTATCGATCACTTCATTAATAATAAATACTAACTTCATACAAATCGATTTCTATATAAACGATATTCTTTATGGTACTGCTTTCTTGAATACAATAATTCTAAAGTTTATTAACAAGAAACTTAATTATGAAAATTTTGTAAAGTTATTTACTACAATATTTTCATTAATATTTACGTAAGAGTATGTGTAAAGCCAAATTAAATATTTATGTAACCAGCAATGTAAATGATCAGATCTTTTGCCTGCAGGTGTAATCTGTCTTCCTTGGCAAGAAGAGTTGTTGTAGAACTGTGTCTTGCTGCGTTTGCTGTAAGAGGCAGATATGTTTTTGCAGTTGTAGTGAGAAATTTTAAATTTTTTGCCCATGCGAGCAGATAAAAATTGTATTACTCTGGAAGTCGATTGATTATTGAGGAACAGTTTGAGTATTTGAAAATACAGGAGAGAAAATGAATGCACTTTTCTTATTTAGTAATTAAAGTCGCTCATTAACAATTACGATTTTGGAAAGTTTCAGCGTTCTTCGTACAGGAAAAGCCGAGACAACAGTCATACCCCGAAGAAGACAACGCAACTAGCGAAGTACCAGATTTAAAATTTATTTATTTGGGTAGCACTACTTTTAAAATTACCCAAAGTGACGAATGTCAGTGAGTTTGATGTTTCAGTGAAGGGTTGGCCTTAATAAAAGTGGAATTGCACAATACTCTCTGCAGCCACCATCCACAGTCAATTATTTTCCCCAGTGCATCACCAGATATTAGGTGTGCGTGTATCTCAAAGTTACGTTCCCGCGATTACTTATCGCCTGCAGTAGCTCGATAGCTGCCTGAACGTGCAGTCAAAAGTAAAAACTTATAATTTCTACGCGAAAATTCTTAAAGTTGTTTAAATAAAGCATACTTTAGTAATATTCTACATCTTTATTGTTTATGGCTACATATTTATTTCTCAACATAGCCACCCTGGCGACGAACACATTTCTCACAACGAGAGACCAGTTTGTTGACACCGTTACTGTTGAGTTTTTGACTTAGTTGACGGACTCACAGCCACATCCCTGCTAGCACCGCTTCTTACTATCACAGTGAAGTCCTGGATGGTGTTCTTTTAGTCATGGAGACAGATTAAAATCGAATGGGGCCAAATCGGGACTGTATGGAGGATGGTTAATGACATTGAACCCAAGGCATCGGTTTGTTGCAGACGTCACAGTGCTCCTTGTGGTCTGAAGGAGATGGCGCTCCATGTGTGGACGAATTCTTCGAATTCGAAACTTAATTACAGCTCGCTTTTCTCAAGCTACGGTATAGTTAGGTGTGACACATACAATTCGGAACCCTATAGGGGCAGAGGGCTACAAATATGAAGAATAAAGAAGTAGAATGTTTCATTTAAAAATCTTTAAGAGTTATCACAGAGAAAATTCGGAGGCAATACTTCTCAGGACGCCATCGTAATCCATTTCAAAAGGCCGGTAGTAGATTCCATCCAGTTCACCCGACATTATAGAAAAGTCGTAGCGTTCAGTGTTGTTTATGGCTGGGACAAAATAATAATGATTAGATACACTGTCACGGTGTTTAAGGATACGTACTGTGGAGAAACTTAGTTTGATGTTCAACGAGTGGCATTCTTGACATACTCTGACTCGTTTTTAGATACTATCATACAGTTTCAACGAGCAAAAGTTAAAAGTTATGATAACACTTTCGCACCGTAAGGCAGGTAAACATTCATCGACATTCAACTGAAATATTTTTTTTACCATGTACTGACCAAAAAAACAGCTTAGAACTACTATAACTAAGAATGTTATCCCGATCAACTAGAATTTATTGTGAACATAATGATGACTAATCGAAACTCGTAACAAATGAAAAATATTTACCATCGAAGACTGATAGTTTGCACAAAGCGAATAAGTGATCAGAGAGAGGCTCGAAAATTAGAAGGCGGCAGTCGACGTAACGGTTCGCATGGGCCACAAAAATTTCATAATGCCGGCAATACAACCCTCCAAAAATGCCAGCTACAAGAACTGCAACTACATGTTCTACATCGTTACTGGCCGCTGCTACCCGGCAATGATCGTCGCAACACATTTCCGGGCCAGAAGTGTTTGCACGGGTGATGTATGATATTGTTGCGATAAGAACGAAAGCGAGCCGGAAGGAATAAGTGCTGTTCCCCTCCATTCCACAAGGAAAAGCGATGGCAAGAATAAGAGAAAATGCGCTTTCTGGATTTTTCAGTTTCAAGTAAGCAAACTGCTTCCAAAACTTTAACTTGTGAACTGATGCGTACCTCGTCCAGAATGTCGAAATATATATCTGAATATGTCCTAAAAGCAGCGTATCTGAGAACTGCTAAGACGAATAGAAAAACGTAAATCTGTACACCAGTTTAGAACCAAACTGGAGATCACCCTTCGGTTTTTGGCTATCGATAATTCATACAGATGTTTGACGTACCTCTACGGAGTGCACTTGTGTTCGATATGCTTCTTGGTGTCACATTTTTGCAACGCCTTGACAGATGAACTATGGGAATTCATTAAGATTATTTGAAAAACTATCGAATGTTTATGTTAATATTTTATAGTGGTTCCTCGGTACAGTGAGAGAACTATGAACTTTATAAATGCAATACATCGATGACTAAACTTACGGGGCGTGAAAAGGAAAGACCGTAATGAAAAAGACAGCATGTTGCCGCCCATGGACACAGAAACACGCCGGATAGAGATTTAAAAAAATAATGAAGTCTTAAGTACCTGTGTAGAATACAATTATGCATCATTGCCGGAGATCTTCTTCTACTGCGACTGTAGAAGAGCGAACGTCCTTTTTCGAATTGCGATCTGTGTACTGTAGACAGTGTGCCCCTCCTATGAGTCGTCAGTCTCATTTTCCCCTGATGTTTCGCCAGATATATGAAGTTTACTTTTTTAATGTGTAGCTGAGTCAGCCCAAACGAATACTGTTTATTCTTTCGTACAACTCCCAGTGCCCTCTGAGAGCGTCGTTTTGTTTCCCGTTACAACGCGATTTTTAAAAGCGGAATTTTATGTGCCTGTTTGATGCTGCGGTCGCAAATTAGTCTAGTGCGATATTTGTGTTATCCATCTGTACTAATATGGACCGTAGAACAAGAATAACTACCACTCCAGCATCGACAGCACCCCCCCTCCCTTCCCCCTTGTCAGTGCTGACTGCTACCGCCATGAAGCAACGCCTCTCAGTCCCTGCTGGATTATCAGTTATCCTTCGTGTTATGCTGTCCCTGGTAAAATTCCGCTTTAAAAATCCCTTGCGACGGGAAACAAATAAAGCTCTTCGTCGTCACTGGAAGTGGCTCTGAGCACTATGGGACTAAACTTCTGAGGTCATCAGTCCCCTAGAACTTAGAACTACTTAAACCTAACTAACCTAAGAACATCACACACATCCATGCCCGAGGCAGGATTCGAACCTGCGACCGTAGCAGCCGCGTGGTTCCGGACTGAAGCGCCTAGAACCGCTCGGCCACCGCGGCCGGATTGAATAGATTTATCGAGGTAAGATATTTAAGTGATTAATATTGCAAGATCACAGGTTAATGTAAGCGCCAGATAAGTCATGTGAAATGCTGGTACATTAATAATCGGTGTAATCGCTAAAATATCGAAGGCAAACGTACAAGCGTCGTGTTGTATAGATGCCGGATGTCGGTTTTTGGAATGGAGTTCCATGCCTGTTAAACTTGTTCGCTCAATCCATAGGTGGCTGTGCTGTTTGTCGTCCGATGATATTCCATATGTGTTCGATTGGAGAAAGATCTGGCGATCGAACAGGCCAAGACAATAGGTCAGCACTCTGAAAAACATCTTAGATTACAACAGCATTATGTGGACGAGCATTACCCTGTTGAAAAACATCCTCTTGGATGCAGTCACGACTAACATCGCAGCAGGTCGAATCACTACTGACGTACCATTTTGCATGCAAGGTGCATGGGATAGCGACGAGAGTACTCCTGCTGTCAAATGAAATCGCACCCCAGACCATAACGCATGGTGTAAATCCAGTGTGTCCAGCACGCAGACAGGTTGGTTTCAGGTCCTCAACTGGCCTCCTCCTAATACACGGCCATCACTGGTACCGAGGCAGAGCTAGCTTTCATCAGAAAACACATCCTCATCCGCCGTCCAATGAACTCTCGATTGATACCACTGAAGTCGCAGACGGTGGTGGTTTGGGGTCAGTGAAACGCACGCTACAGGGCGTCTGGCTTGGCGGTGTCCGATTTGTAACGGTTAGTTGTGTCACTGCGGGGCCAGCTACTGCTCAAACTGCTGCTGCAGATGCAATACGATGCGGCAGAACCACACGCTGAACTCAGTGGTCTTCCCTCTCGGAAGTGCCACGTGGCCGTCCCCACCCCGGTTTTCTTCCGACCGTACATTCCTGTGGCCACCTCAGCCAGAAATCAATTACAGTGGCCACATTCCTGCCAAGTCCTTTGTCACTATCACACAAGGAACATCCAGTTTTAGTAGCCATGTTACACGACCTCGTTCGAACACAGCAATCGTTGGTAATGGCGTCTTTGTCGCCTTAAAGGTATTCTTGATTGACATCAACTCACCACAACTGGTCTCAAAGGAAGCTAACACGCACGACCGTTACTGCATGTATTCAAAGAAAACCCGGTTTGTATCCTCATAGTGGAACAACTGGCGCCACTCTTATGCGACTGACGGGAAATGCGGGTAGACACCATCTTTCATATGTATAAACATGCCTACCAACGTTCGTTTATGTCGCACAAATCCTTCTTCATGCTGCGATTTTTTTCCGTCGGTGTAGGGCCGTCATGGAGGGATACTTTAATTATAACGACCCTGTATGGCCAGCGCAGATGCAGCTTAATGTGGCTGCGACCAAACTAGCATTCGCGCTGGGGTGTTTGCGCGCCGCGCCGCTCTGCGCTGGGTTGTGGTGCCGGCCTGCTGCGATCGCCCGGGGCTCGTAAACAGGGCGCCGCGTGCTAGGCAACCAGCAGGGCCCCTGGGAGTGTAGGGTAGCAGCTCGCGGTGTCTGCAGAATACTGACAAGTGGCACAGGGGCAGGCCCCGGGGACAGGCGGAGCTGTGCCTCTGCCCGCAGCGCTTACTGCTTACAGCTGACGAAAGCAATGTAATGTGATTCATGGTAAAATCTTCTAGGCTATTAGAGCACGTCACGTTCCTCTTTAGTTTCTTCTTTCACCGTCGACGTTTCGATCTCTGAGCTGGAATCATCTTCAGGAGCTTCTTGTGTCTTCGGTTAGTTAAACACAAAGACCAGTGTCTCAACAACCCTACCACAACAAAGGTCAAAATTTAATAATGATTGTGGTGTTGCTCACGTTGCTAAATACTGCATTTTCGGGCAACAACAAAGTTATTATGTGGCAGGTGTCATTAGGGCACAGTTAATAAAGTCATTTCATGTAATAATAAATAAACTAGGCACTCATCTTTTCGTGTTTCCCACGCTGGTCTCGTTGTAAAATCATGGCTCAATCGCCGAAAATCTAGGTGATGATGATTCCAAGCTCGGATGCAAAGAGGCCTAGGTTGTATAATGCGATATTCAAAAGTTTTGTAGATGCGCTTCACAAACCATTCTTGAAGATTACACTTTTGCAGGACAATGGTGATGTAAAAAAAGTAATCAGCACTCCGAATTCAAGTTACACTTCTTTTTTATTGCTTTTATTGCAATGGCACGTAACACACAAAACATGACTTCACAATACAAAACATACTTGAAAACATCTTCCTCACATTTTATAAGCTAACTACAATATGCGTCTTCCCAACATGACGTCCAAGACTTTACTTTTCAGTCTCTAACTCTCTAACTACCGCTTACGCGCCCAAAAATCTGAGTTAGAAGTACGTCAAAGATCATAGTAACAAAAGAAACAATACACGTAAGAATAATATCATTGCAATACAAACAAATCGATGTATCAAAATACCTCTACATTAATGAAATCAAATCTGAATGTTGTCTCAGAAACATGTCAACTACTTTACAGAAACACAGTAGAATATTGCTGGTATCGAAAGGTTCAGATGAGCTGCCGTAATGGTTACGTAATTCAAGTACCATTACAAGTGCCACACTTACTTCGGAAAGGGATTTTTCCAGCGCTTATTCAGCAGAATTCGGTTTATTGGGTGAAGTTTTTCCGGCTACTATTGCTTAGTCAAGACCATACTATTTGGGAGATGGATGGATATCAGTAGAAGAACTTGTATTGATTGCCTTGCTGATGACACTTCATCCTCAGTGAAGGTGGACAAGACTTACAGGATCTGTTGAATGGGATGAACAGTTGCAAGATCCCTTCGCTTCCAAACTGATACCGTTATTACTCAGCTTAGCCGCGAGTCCGTAGAGGGTGGTATATGTGACGTACAGTATAACTGGTCAGCATTTCCACCCGGAATTTGCGAGTGTAAGTCGGACCTTCCTCGATCCGCCTTGGTGGGTCGTGTCGTCGGATTTCCTCCTACCTGTGCGCAGTGCAGCTCTCGTAATTGTGATCCCGTGCAGATTCTTCATTGGCGCATTGGATGTCTCTGTCGGTGGAAGCTAATTATCTGAAATTGCTGTCGATCAACTTTGGGGTATCTATTTACTCGAAATTAACATTCAGAATGCCGTAATATCACTTTTATTCCTATTAGATCAATAATGAAACATTCACGTCACAAACTACTCGTAACCGAGAGCATGGCTACCATTGAACAAGACAGGAAGAACTCTTAAAGCCGACTTTGGCGCGCAGTCCGTATCTCTTACTAGTTTCGTCACAGTTCATGGATTTCCGATCAAGTTCGTACTTACTAAGATATGCATTTGTTAATGAAAGGGTGTGGATTTTAACGAGGCAGAATTATGATAAATAGTTTTAAACATCCAGAGGGTCCTCCTAGTATTCTTCATGTTGCCATAAATTACTTTAGTTATTAAATATAAATAAACAAAATCGGTGAGTTTGGCGCCGAGATGGCGGTACTTCCCGTCATGTATATTTCCCAGGCTGACGCTTGTTGCTACGGACCAGCGTCGGGCCCCACCCCACTACGCGCGCCATATGGTCGCTTCTTCACCTAGCCAGCCGGCGTGGGAAATGCTCTCCGACTGATGGCCGGCTACGGACTACAGCACTTCCTAACTATCGTGAACATATCAATAAGAGACAATAATTTATTAAAACTGGTAAAAATGTCTTCCTTACGTAAGAGGCACCTTACACAGTCTAACGAGTACAGAATACAGAGTAAATCGAGAAAGACGAAAGTAATGACAGCAGGAATGTGAATAGCAAGACTTAATTGGGGACCACAAAGTTGACGAAGTTAGGGACCTCTGATACCGAGGCAGCAAAGGAACCCATGATGGTCGAACCAAGGAGAATATAAAAAGAAGACTACCACAACTAAGGAGGGCATTCCTGGCCAAAAGAAGTTTATTAGTATCAAACATAAGCCTTAAGTGAAGAATACGTTTCTGAGAATGTACGTTTGGAGGACAGCATTGTATGGTAGTGAAACATAGACTGTGGAATAATTGGAACAGAAGAGAATCGAAGCGTTAGAGTTGTGGTAGTGCAGAAGAATATTGACAATTACCTGGACTGGTGATATAAGGGATGTCCTTCGCACAATCGGCAAGGAAAGGAACATACGAAAAACACTCACAAGGAGAAGGGACAGGATGACAGGACACATGTTAAGAAAGATGGAGCTCTAGAAGGCAAAAAGTGTAGAGAAAGACAGACATAGTGTGGTGTGCGTACTGTAAGACCTTCAGTACGCACACCATCAGATTATTTGACTTGTCACTCTAACGAAGTAGACAAGTGTCAGCAATATGTCTCGTGGTCTTATCGTGGCGTGTTTATCTTCTGCCGTTAGGTCAGACGATAGAAGTGCCACTTCCACGCTTAGAGTAGCAGATTGACAGTAACCAACTTTAAACAGAACTTGATTAATTTTCACATACATTTATTAAAATAATAACAAGCATAAAAATTACTTAACTTGGTTCTGGATGCTATTCACAATTGACAAGCTGAAGTTCCCTTGGTTAATCTTATTCTCACATATATCTGTGATAATTGAAAAAGTGTCTATACATTTATCTTCATGGCTATGTACAGGGATATGGTAATCTTATTGGGTGCAGACTGTAACTTGACTATAGACTGGTACAGACAAATGTAGAACTTGTACAGACTGTTGCAGACAAATGCATACTGACTAATTGGAGGTCTGTACATTCGTTATAATACCTCGCGCGTTCATGTATCACTGCGCGAGTGTGATCCATGAGGAGAAAAGGTTCTATGTAAGCAGCAATCTCATTGGTTCCGTTACATATTAATACGCGGATCGGCGGAAGCAGAATTTGGTCCGTCTCTATGGCAGCGCCATCTCGTAGTGCGGAGACAGACGAGCGCTGCGCCTGCGCTGTTGTGCTTAGCAGGGTGTGCTCTAGTGGGAAAGTTGTGTACGCGCTGACTACGCGGAACTGTGTACACAACACATAGAATACACCCATCAAATAATTGAAGACATTGTGTACAAGAGCTTGTCTGAGATAAAGGCGTTGACACAGGAGAGGAATTCGCGGCGCGCCGTACAAACCAATCAGAAGACTGGTGACTCAAAAAAAAATGGAGGCATACAGTCCGTCATTTCTCCCCTCTTTTATAGCTGACTTGGAATAAAGCGTGTAATACTGTTACGTAATACTCCACGCCATGGAACGTACTATGTTTGCGTAGCATGCATGTGTAGGACGTACATAGATGCAGGTGCGTCAAAAGACGTAAAAATTCTCTAAGCATAGAAAACTGGGCTGTAGTAGCATCGGAGGAGAAAGAGGACAAGAGCTTCGCGCAAGCAATCCAATATAGGCGCCTGTCTCTCTCTTTTACGGAACCCTTTGTACGAGCAGAAAATACCAAGAACTGACGTAAAGTGGGGAGCGGCATTATCCCGTTGGCCCGGTATTTCGCATGACCCCGGTTCTCTGCACGGCAGCCGCCCGCATTAAGGGTGCTCCGAGGACAAAGCGAATCGGGAAACCCGTCGCTCGGGCATTCCGTTTTACGAGCAAGTTCCCCAGGGCAGCACATTTCTCCCCCCGTGCGCACCTGTCTCCACCCCTGCCCACCACACCAATCCACCCCCAAACCCTCCTCCATCCTGTAGACAAGCCGCATCGCACTTCCTCCAAGAGCCTCGCATTGTTCTGTCCGCTGCCTTCAACTACGGCTTAGCTCTCACTTTTCTATAGCTGAGCAGTTGAACTATTCGTTCCCATGAATGGTAGGAGGAGTAGTAGGGTTGACATGCACAGTACTCAGTACGGTAGTATAACTTGTAGTACCACACTTAATAGGGCTGGCGGAATTTGTGAAATAACGATTAATAGGGCTAAATAAATCGTGGTAAGCCTTTTTACACCAACATCTACATCTTGTGGTATCACATATCAGAACCGCCTTGCGGGCGTCTTTAAGTTTGCAATGGACTTGCAAGTTTCTGCCATACGCTGATAGTGGGCGTACGGAACCAAGGAGACCCAATGATGCTTCCCCACTGAGCCACGCTTCCAGTGGCTCTGGACCACGAGCGCGCACTGCTGCTGCGACATAGGACAGATGGCGGCAGTGACACGATCCACATGCATCTGGAGCCTCTTCGCTGCGACACTATCGTTCGTGCTTAGTACAGCAGGCCTCTTCCTTGTTGATACTGCGATAGATGGACTCTGTTTCTTGCTGCATTGTTTGTATTGAGTTTCTGTATTCTTGGAGAAACAAAAGTTAAGTAAATCTTCTGTTTACTGTGCTAACTCGTTCGCTAATCATTTCCGTTGTTGTCCAACTTTCCTACGACAGTTGCAACGTCAGTCTGTAGCTCACCTCTCTATACCATTGTGTATGAAGTCATACGTAAGACATCTATACTCCAGAAGCCACTTTACAGTTTGTGGTGGAGGGCACTTTGTGTACGACTGTAGTGTCAGAGTTCCTTTTTTTTCCTTTTTTTTTCGTGGCAAGAATGACTGCTTGTAAGTCTCCATGTGACCAAGAGAACGCGAATCTCTCTAGTTACGATTATATCTTAATAGTCGTTACACGAGATACACATAGGAGGAAGCAATATATTGAAACTTCCTGGCAGATTAAAACCGTGTGGCGAACCGAGACTCGAACTCGGGTTTTAATCTGCCAGGAAGTTTCATATCAGCGCACACTCCGCTGCAGAGTGAAACTCTTATTCTGGAAGCAATATATTGGTCGTCGCTTCTAGGTACCTACACTCTCAGAACTTTAACAGTAAACCGCACACAGGCGTAGAGCGCCTCTCTTGCAGCATCTGTCGCTAGAGTTGGCTGAGCATCTCCGTGATGCTTTCGCGGGTAGTAAACGAACCTGTAACTAAATGTGCTGCTCTTCTTTGGATATTCTCTATTTTCTCTATCAATCCTATCTGGTGCTGATACCAGGCTGGCAAGTAATATTTAGGAATTGATCGAACAAGGGTTTTATAAGTTACCTCCTTTCTGGGTGTACTACACTTCTGTGGACTATTCCAATGAATGCCATCCTTGCTTCTGCCTTACCTGCGATTAGTTTTATGCGGTCGTTCCACTTTATATCCCTCCGTACGCATACGCCAAGATATTTTATGGATCTGACTGCTTTCAGTGATTGTCCTGCAATCGTTTAATCATAAATAATGGATCTTTTGTCTGTTTGTCCCAATTTGTTACATTTTTTTATGTTGAGGGTCTACTGTCAAGGTCTACACCAAGGATCGATTCTCTACGATTTTCTAGCTTTGTGACTTCTATTTGTACAACAGTATCACCTACGGAAAGCCTCAGTGAACTCAGAATGTTACTGGCTAGTTATAGTCAGAAGGGTAATAGTCCAATAACACGCTCTTCGGGTAGGCCCGACATTACTTTTACGTGTGAAGGTTCTCTCCATTAAGACTTGCTGTGTTCTGTTTGCTAGAAACTCTGCAGTCAAGTTACACAGCTGTTCTGGTCTTCCTTAAGCTCGTATTTTCAGTGGGCAGAGCGCAACTGTATCGCACGCCTTGTGGACATCAAGGAACACGTCATCTACTTGACCACCAGTATGTACTGCTTCCTGCGTCTCGTGGACAAACACAGCGAGCTGGGTTTCACTCAGCCGGAGGTTATTCTTTTGTACACTGCAATTTTTCTCTTTTCCTGTTCCAGTCGCGGGGTCTTTTCGCGATACATACTTAGGAGGAAGCAATATACTGGCTAAGCCAGGTGAAGAAAAACTGAAATAAACCAGAAATTTACCACATGTCTCTGTAATCTCATCAGTGTCTGAAATCAACTGAAAAATTTCGCATACACAAGACCGAAAAGAAGAAAATAATTATATGAATAAAAATTAATTTTTAGTAATACGAGTTTTTAAATAGAATTAAAAAGTATGAAATAATTTTTCCTAACTCCACACAAATTACTAACTATGCACTTATACTGTACACAGTACACAGTGCTGTAAAGTATATTCATATCCCTACGTATTTAGCCTTTTCTTAAGAAGTATTCGGGAACTGCAACCTAACCACGAGAAACACGCTCATACCGCAACTTCGGCTCCTCCGTGCTTCACCGTCGGCACTACATTTGATTTCAAGTAAAGTTCTCCAGGAATTCGCAAAACCCAAACACTTCCATCGGATTGCCCCACGGCATAGCGTGATTCTTTGCTCTAAATCACTGTGTTACGTCATCAACAGTCCAGAGACGTCTCTCTTTACACCATCTCAATCGTCACTTAGCACGACTGTAGAAATGTATGGCTTGTAATGAGCTGCTCTACTATTGCACCCCATATTTTTGACTCACTGTGAACAGTCACTGGGCTAGCTAGACTAGGTGGTACCCTCTGGAACTCGTGGGTGATTCCTTCTGCTGTTTTCAAGAGGTCCATGTCAGTCGGTACATGACGTCTTCCTGGTCTTATTAACTTGAGGTTCTTCCCTCGTAGCACAACTGACAATCACGTCACCATGAGTCGTCTTGGGCAGCTTTAGAAAGACTGGAAAATCTGTGATGGATTTGTTACTTAGGTGACATTCAATGACCGGTCCACGTTAGAAGTCTCTGAGCTGTCCTGGCCGCCGCTTGCTGCTGTTTACTCTTTCCCTACTAACGACTCAGTACACCCCGTCTCGTTTTATACTGGCGAGTCGGCCTCGCATAGTAGCTAGTAGTCAGCCGCGCGGGATTAGCCGAGCGGACTTAGGCGCTGCAGTCATGGACTGTGCGGCGGAGGTTCGATTCCTCCCTCGGGCATGGGTGTGTGTGTTTGTCCTTAGGATAATTTAGGTTAAGTAGTGTGTAAGCTTAGGGACTGATGACCTTAGAATTTAAGTCACGTAAGATTTCACACACATTTGAACATTTTTGAGCTAGTGGTCAACTCCGCATTACATAGCGATGTCCGAATACTTTCGATCAAATAGTTCTGTGGTGTCACCGCCAGACACCACACTTGCTAGGTGGTAGCCTTTAAATCGGCCGCGGTCCATTAGTATACGCCGGACCCGCGTGTCGCCACTGTCAGTGATAGCAGACCGAGCGCCACCACACGGCAGGTCTAGAGAGACGTACTGGCACTCGTCCCAGTTGTACAGCCGACGTTCATAGCAATGGTTCACTGACAACTACGCTCTCATTTGCCGAGACGATAGTTAGCATAGCCTTCAGCTACATTTGCTACGACCTAGCAAGGCGCCGTATTCAATTGATATTGAGATTCTATTAATGTATCACCAAGAGCGATGTTCTACAAATGTGGATTAAAGTTAAGTATTCCAGAAGCTACGTACTTTTCTTTATAGCATTCATTACGTATCCTGTTTCAGACCTCACGCCAGCCTGCGTGAGTTTAAGCGCGTGCCTTTCGGCTTCCTCTCATTGTGTCTAGTCTAGACACAACAAGTTCCATATCATATGACAATATTACTTACTATAAGAGTGAGTCCTCGATTGTTCGGGACAACGTGTTAAACTTCAAGAATGGAATTCCAGAGAACCCATCCCATATCAGACGCCTACCCTCTGTCATTACGCTGTCACAGTGCTGCGCTGAGGCTCACGTGAACTTTTGGGACTATATCGGTAGAGGCGCTATTAGTCATTCTGTGTGTGTGTCCGGTAGATACTGTTGTCAGATACAGAGGTTCGCTTTACTGGCTCCAAAAAAGAAATCTTCTCAAGGTGACAAAAATTACTGGTCGAGAAATAATCACCAAACTAGAACTAATACGAGGGGTGGAACTTTAATAGTGGCAACTATGTATTTACAACTCGTACAAAATAGATACGTGTTTCAAAGTTTTACTCGCCTTCAAAGTAGTCACCAGCATTGTGTATAACTCGTTGCCAGCGATGTGGGAGACGTTGGATACGCTTAGCAGTGCCAGTTGTGTTGACGGTTCGAGCAGCGCGGTCTATTGCCGGACGAATTTGTAGTAGTTCTGAAGCAAATGCCGTGAAGTGTTTCCTTCAGTTTAGAAATCGAGTTGAACTCACGAGGGCTTAAGACAGGGGAGAGCAATAGGTGGTATAGCACTTAGCAGCCCCATCAGTCAAACAAATCAATCACAGCTTGAACTATACGTGCTTGAGCATTGTCCTGCAAAATGATGGTCAGGTCCTGCAGAAAGTGACATCACTTCTGTCTCTAAACTGCTCGTAGGTTATGTTCCAAAAATGAACAGCATAGAAGTCATGACACTTTCTACAGGACCTGGCCATCATTTTGCAGGAAAATGCTCAAGCACGTATAGTTCAAGCTGTTACTGATTTGTTCGAATGATGGGGCTGCTAAGTGCTATACCACGTACTGCACTCCCCTGACTTACGCCCTCATGAGTTCACCTCGATTTCTAAACTGAAGGAAACATTTCACGGCATTCGCTTCAGAACTGCTACAGATTCGTCGGGCAATAGACCGCGCCTCTCGAACTGCCAACACAGCTGGCACTGCTAAGAGTATCCTCCGACTTCCACATTGCTGCCAACCGGTTATACACAATGCTGATGACTACTTTGAACGTCAGTAAAACTTTGAAACACGTATCTATTTTGTACGAGTTGTAAATAAATAGTTGCCACAATTAAAGTTCCAACCCTCGTATTATGGAAAGTGCATAAGTAGCAAAGAGACTACGACAAACACAACAAACATATTTCCGTACTTCAAGCAGAGATTGCTTATGAGCCATCTAGAGTCATGAGTCACTGCTTGACACGTCATGAGCAATACTCTGAACATTTACGTAAGTGAAGAAATGACTGACAGTATGTGTGTTGTGAGGCGGTTGGTACAACGGACCATATCTTACTAGAGTGCTCTGCTTACTAAGATTTTCGGACTAACATAACAGCTACTTGAAGAGTAAGTGACACTGTTACAGGCAAAGACAAATGGCATATTGTGAACGAAACACCACGTAAGGTATCCTGGAGGGAACTGGGACATAATTCGAAAGGAAAGGCACTATAAGAGGAGACCCAATTGCACATCATAGTGCTGAAGTGCACCAGATAAGACCGAGGATTCAACGGCGCTGGAATTATCTCCTACACAGAGGACGACCAGAAGCAGTGGCTACATGGTTAACAATGGGACAGCAATGGCAGAACCATCACAATGAATGAGAACTTGTAATTGCCTTATATTGATCTCCCAGCAAGACCACCTTTCGAGAGGGTGGTGTTGAATCTGTTAAGTCCCACTGGGTCACCAGCGACCGCATCTCAAGGCTTATGTGCCCTGAATGCGGGATTATTTTGGGATGTCCAGCTATGTGGCAATTCTCCTTCACCTACACGTCCACGCAAGGCATTGTTCCATTATCGATTATGAGCTATAGTTGTTCAAAATCAACAGACATCTTTTCCCGTCATGGCTGTTTGAAAGTTGGACCCTTTCGGCTAGGTTTAACATTAGACATCCTGTCGCTTGCTAGGTAAAGGACTCACTCGTTCCAACGTGGACTCAGGTATTTGGATATGTTAGTCTAAATTTGTAGAGGTGTGCAACCTGTTCTGTTTCGATATTAGTTTAGGTAGGGAGGGACTTTACTTTAACGTAATATGTTCGTTTTAGTTAATTTTGTGCTAGAGAACAGATTGGTAGTCTCAGCTTTGTGCGAATTCAAATCGACATATCGCGTGTTTAGAGTTTAGCTCGAGCCCTTGTAAATCTATTTGCTTAATAATGTCGGTGTTCTGTGGAGATTTTTTTCATGAATTTAATCCCTTTTCAAATGATCATCCTTTGTGTTTAGCATCTTGGCCTTTGTTCTATCACTTTGCTATGATGTTGAAGCTATTGTTTGGTTCTGACATGGTTTTTGTATGCCATGAAATTCTGTACCGAACGAACCGTAACATCCATAGAGAACTATTGCTGTTAAGCCTTTTCTTCTTTTTAACAAAATGGTTGAAATTGCATGCACTTCCAACAGCGACAGTTGCAGACTACTAACTTCGTTCTCTACTTGTTTTAACAGTCGGAGGGGGTTAAATAAATCGTTGCTTGCTTTCTTTATGGTGTGAACGTGAATGAATTACGTGATTATCTGTGGTAATTCTGCTTGGATTCTTAGTCTACCCGATGCGAATCTACAGCCAATCCACATTCTGGCAGATTAAAACTGTATGCCGGACCGAGACTCGAACTCTGGACCTTTGCCTTTTGTTAAAAAGAAGAAAAGGCTTAACAGCAATAGTTCTCTATGGATGTTACGGTTCGTTCGGTACAGAATTTCATGGCATACAAAAACCATGTCAGAACCAAACAATAGCTTCCAGTTGGTAGAGCACTTGCCCGTGAAAGGCAAAGGTCCCGAGTTCGAGTCTCGGTCCGGCACACAGTTTTAATCTGCCAGGAAGTTTGATGTCAGCGCACACTCCACTGCAGAGTGAAAATCTCGTTCTCGCAATCCACATTTGCCCTGGTCTTGAAGCTCAGTTATAATAATAATGATCAGCGAACTCCAAGTAATAGTCTCTCGTAATAAAGTGTTCATGCTTCTAATTTTCATTTCCGTCTGATAAAAGCGCTGTAATGTTCTGTTGGTAACAATCCCAAGTGTATGATTTGTTTCCTTCTACATGCGCTTAGTTACGTGTGAGAAGTATGTGAAACACGTGAGAATTAATCTAAAAGTGAGAGATAGGTATGTAACAGTAAATGATATAGATCAGTACAGCACCCAGTGCGTAGTTGCGCTCCCTACTCTACAACCTTGGTATTTGCGTTATCCGTTGTGCTGTTTAATTAATTAGTTTCATGTGTCGTTGGGTCATAACCATTCCATACTCAGTCTCTAATCCAAGAATGCCGTCCAGTGAACGTAGCGGAGATCGAACTGTACGTAATCATCTACATTCAAACGGACAGAGGAACCTCTGATCGCTTTGTCGATGGATTGCCAGGCAACCACAGAGAAGAAGTCATCTATCAAACCGTCATGCGTCTTTCAAAATAAAGCCGTGTACGGGATGATACTTGCAACAGGACATGAGACTTGAGATATTTTAGTTATCTCCATTTAACGTTCATTTCTATAGGCGCTGGTGCAACGACATAACTCCGAGCATAGATACCAGAAAACCAGATATCTAAGAGAACGGTCGCTTCCTGTACCAGTTAGTCCGCTCAAATTAATATGACTTGCTTTTCTTTCTTATGGCGCTATAAATAGTCCTACATAGGAGAATCCTACCTGGCTGCAACTGTGATGACTCCTGAGATAAGAACACCAGAGCAACAAATCTTACTGCGGCATTCTCATTACTGGATCGAAGCTTCGTACATCTTATGTGAATATAGCGTTTGTAGATCCAATGTTAAGATCATATATAAGAAATCTGATTTTGTTCGTTATAAAATGCCATCTGCAGCTTGGAAGAGTCACCATTTTTCTTTATCTTCTACACCGTGTCTTTAGGGAAATGACTCCGTGGGTCCAAGCGCATTGTTTGTGTAGTATGTGTGATCTGCTGCATTCGTCTGGCGACTTTAGGATTTCTTATTCTTCTTTTATGCAAAAATTCACATACATTATACATCATTTACACAGTTCACAGTCCACAGCACACGTTGAAAACAAGAAACACATATAAAGATTTGTTTATCATGTCTCCACGAGTAGAACGTTGTCAAGAGAAGTACGGAATCGTCGGCTATCTAGTCTCTGGAGCGGTGCTCGAGAACAAAGGAATGTCTGCAAGTCAGCGAAACCGAACAGAATGCCTCAGTGCTCACAGGCGGAAGCGAAACTTGGAGTTCGATTTCCGATTGAGCCGGTGTAATTTAACTTGTTTCTCTGATTTCCGCTGATCGCATCACCTGACGTAGGACGATTCCATTGAGGAGGTAACTCTCTTTGAGTCTCCTATCTCTTAGCAAGTCTGCAAGGAAGTTATTTCGTATCTGATTAAAGGAAATGTCAAAAAGAGAATTCTATGACGTCTCCATTTCAAGAAATGTAAAATATAGAGCTCAGTACATTAGAATGACATAGCCCCGCATTGCCACGAAAAAGCTGCTAGAAGCTCCACATGGCACAATAGCATGAACATATCTGCATCTACATGCACACTCTTTGAGCATGGTGAAGTGCACACTGGTGTCCAAAATTGAAGCAACAAACCTCTATCTCCCCGCCCTGAGTCTAATTCACGATATGATGGTACAAACTGTCAATAGATGTGCGTAAAATCGTGTTCTTCACAGGAGATAGCATTCCGATCAACGGAGAACTACACCAACGATGACGTCAGGGCGCCTAACAAACGGGGTAGTGAAACTTCCTGGCAGATTAAAACTGTGTGCTCGACCGAGACTCGAACTCGGGACCTTCGCCTTTCGCGGGCAAGTGCTCTACCATCTGAGCTACCGAAGTACGACCTTCGCCCGGTCCTCACAGCTATACTTCTGCCAGTAACTCGTCTCCTACCTTCCAAACTTTACAGAAGCTCTCCCGCGAACCTTGCAGGACTAGCACTCCTGAAAGAAAGGATACTGCGGGGACATGGCTTAGCCACAGCCTGGCGGATGTTTCCAGAATGAGATTTTCACTCTGCAGCGGAGTGTGCGCTGATATGAAACTTCCTGGCAGATTAAAACTGTGTGCCGGATGGAGACTCGAACTCGGGACCTTTGCCTTTCGCGGACAAGTGCTCTACCATCTGAGCTACCGAAGCACGACTCATATCTACATCTACATGCACACTCTTTGAGCATGGTGAAGTGCACACTGGTGTCCAAAATTGAAGAGCACTTGCCCGCGAAAGGCAAAGGTCCCGAGTTCGAGTCTCGGTCGGGCACACAGTTTTAATCTGCCAGGAAGTTTCATATCAGCGCACACTCCGCTGCAGAGTGAAAATCGCCGACCGCGGTGGCCGTGCGGTTCTGACGCTGCAGTCTGGAACCGCGGGACTGCTACGGTCGCAGGTTCGAATCCTGCCTCGGGCACGGATGTGTGTGATGTCCTTAGGTTAGTTAGGTTTAAGTAGTTCTAAGTTCTAAGGGACTGATGACCTACGATGTTAAGTCCCATAGTGCTCAGAGCCATTTGAACCAATTTTGAGTGAAAATTTCATTCTGGAAACGGGGTAGTGTTTGCCGGGTAGTCCCACAACCCGCTGTATACACAGTCACAGACGGAGCAGTACGGCACAGACGCCTAACTCTGCGGTGGAGGGCCCTAGGAAGAATGGAAACAGGACAGTCGCAAGAAGATGTGGCCCGATGGCAGTTTATAGAGATCGAGACTGTATCCCGAAGACCAGGGCAGGGCCGATCACGTGTGAAGTTACAGTAGAAAGCGAGGATCTTTATTTGGCTGTAAGGGCACGACGGTACCGCCTTGTTACTGCACGGCAGCTGGCACCTGACCTCGCAGCATCCACTGGACGCGTCGTACCGGGGCAATCCGAGTACAGAAAGCTTCGGCAGACTGGCCTTTATTGTTGGAGACCTGCTGTATGTGTACCTCTGGCGCGTCTTCACAGAATGAAGCGGAGTCTTCAACAAGCCACCTGGACGGTCGACCAGTTGGCCAACGTTCTTTTCAGAGATGAGTCCCGATTTAGTATGGAGAGCGAGTCTCGACAGATTCACTTGTGGAGAGAACGTGGAACACGATTTCGGGACTCTAAATTGTAGAAAGAGACCGATACTGAGGGGGATCCCTAATGGAGTGGGCAGGGATTATGTTGACCACTCGAACACCTCTTCATGAAATTGCACGAGTGAATCGGCAAGGTTTGACTGCTAACGTGACGAAATCTTGGGATCTCATGTGCGTTATCAGATGGTTCAAATGGCTCTGAGCACTATGGGACTTAAAATTTCAGGTCATCAGTCCCCTAGAACATAGAACTACTTAAACCTAACTAACCTAAGGACAGCACACACATCCATGCCCAAAGCAGGATTCGAACCTGCGACCGTAGCAGTCGCGCGGTTCCGGACTGAAGCGCCTAGAACCGGTCGGCCACCGCGGCCGGCTGTGCGAGGCGGTGTGGGCCCAGTCTTCGTACTGGTGGACGATAATGCTCGATTTCATAGAGCACAGGTGGATGACGTTTACTTGGAAACGGAGGACATTGCATGCGTGGCGCGGCCTATACGCCTTCGCGATTTCACTCCCATTGAGCATGTCTAGGGATACAGGTTGCATCAGTCTGCATCCACCAATCACTCTCCAAGACTTGTGAGCAGCTATGCAAGGAATGGGCGCTATTTCCCAAACATGATACTGATGGCATCATTGACAGCATGCCCCGTCGTTGTCAGGATTCTATTGCTGCCAGAAGTGGTCACACCCCATAATGAGCACATTAACCAGTTGTCGGCATGTGTGTGCAAATCAGGTAAGTTGGAAAAAAAGAACATTTTTGTCTATCGTTATGTATATTGCACCTACGTTATGTATTCTTCATATTGTTTCTACTTCATTGTCACATGTTTATGCTGTTTTGTAGCAAAATAAACTGACGATTGCTCCATGCACAAAACTACATCCTAATTAAAAGATCGCTCATTAGAAAACCGTCAGTGGAACTTGGAAAAAGAAACAGACCGAAAACAGACAACAGAATCCTTTCCATGACTTTTGCAATTGTAGATGTGTGAAAGACAGTGTCTGTTCCATCATATGTCTCAAGGACATTGTACGGTAATAAACGCAGTTACTGCATCAATACAAACACTGTAGCAAATTTCTTTTCTTCCCAATCTGTTTCTGTAAATTGCATCAATGAATCACACCACACTACGGAGTATAAATGAGCGTCCGCGCCATGTGTGGCCGAGACAATGTTGTATTTAGTCGTGTGTGTGTGCGAGTGTTAAATGCATGAATGACAGAATGCACACGCTCAAGATACCTTGTAGTAGAGCAAAGTAACTGCAAATCTGTTTACCCCCAGCCGCCGCTAGGCAGCAGTGTGCAATCTGGGTTCTACGAATAACAATAATCTTTACGTTAATTTTATGTAATATGTTTTGCAAATCTGTGACATGGATACATTTTGGAAACTCCCATTAATTATACAGGACTCTATATAATTTATTTGTAATAGGAGAAGACGCTTTTGTGAGAAGAGTAATTTACGTAAACTTACTACTGATTCGCTAACAGTTGCAGTTAGCAAGACAACTGAGAATAACTGGACAAATTGAAACTTTAAAGTTGGCTCTAGAGAGATATTTTACTGCGTAGCTGTGTGTGAAGATAATGTACTGAGAAATGAGGCTAAAACGCGTTCTTTTGAAAAGTGCGGTTCTCTTCTGTGTGTGAAGACAATGTGGCGTAATATGAAAGAGCAATGTTCATTCTTATTGTGATACAGTATGTGTGGTAATAGTGTGGCGTGAACTGAGACAGCAATACACGTTTCTTTTTTTTTATGAAGTAGTAGTAAGGGAATGGCTATGGAGTAATGTGGGCTTATAAACATGTACTGTGGTCGAACTAAAATTGCCAAAATTTCATGAAGAAATTTTGAAATTTTGGACCATAAACCCACAACCACATTGCCCATTAAAAGCTCATGTGGAAGGAGACGTTTTTGTAGTTCACTATACTCCGCCATAAGTGGAAAAAATTCGCCATTACTCTGGGAAGTGTCTATTTATCGTTTTCAAACAGAGTGGAGTCTTCCTTTTGCGATTTTTATTGTGATGAGGGTTTCCAATTAATGGTGCTTACACCTTAGCTCATTCTTGATAGTTTGAATGCTATCGACGCATAGTAAATTCTACACACTGCAGATAAATGTTTACTTATTCTGTTATTCCGATAATTACTCCTATTAATTATTAACATAGTGTTTATCATCTGATTATCTTAGGCTTTCCATGGATCACATTTTACAGTTGAGTTACGTTAAAGGTAATGACACAACTTTGAATTATTTTAATTGAGTAATTTTCACTACATAAAGAACAGAGAGGGAGGAGCATTAAAATCTCCACGTTATTTATCCAGTCAATCCATCGAATTTCAACATTCTTCTGTAGCACCACATTTCAAAAGCGTCTATTGTCTTCTCGTCTAGACCGTTTATCTCCATGTTTCCCTTCCGAATAACGCTACACTCTGAAAGGACACCTTCAGAAAGGGTTTCCTAACATGTACATTTTATGTTAACGAATTTTACTTTATCGGATATAATTTTCGTGCTTTCGTCAGTCTCCGTATTCTCTTCACTTTGGCATCATCAGTTACTTTCCTAACAAAATTGCAAAACTCATCTACTACTTTTAGTGTCTCATTTGGTAATCTAATTCCCTCAGCGTTGCTTGCTTTAATTCGGCGACACTCCATTACCCTTGTTTTTCTAATGTTGATGTTCATCTTACAACCGCTTCTCAAGAAAGTACCCATTCTGTTCAACCACTGAACGAATGAATGGAGATTAGACTTTAGCGTCCCATTAGAGACAGAGCACAAATTCGAATTACGAAAAGATGGGGATATAAATAGGCCGCGTCTTTTCACAGTAGCCACCCACTATTTGCCTGTAGTGATTTTGGAAAGCCACAGAAAACCTTGGTACGGATGGATGGACGGTGATTTGAACGGTCGTCCTCCTGAATGCGAGTCCAGTGTGCTGACCAGTGACCCATCTTCGCTCAGTTTGTTCAAATGGTCATCCAAGTACTTTTTCGTCTCTGAAAGGATTACAATGTTCGGCAAACCTCGACGATTTTCACTATATCCAACGTATTCATCTGCAGAGAACCAGCAACTGTATTGATATTTAAAATAATTCTCATTTATTGTTGAGTCTCAGTGGCCCTTTTTTTTAATTAAACGACATCTTTTGATCACTCTGGATCATCTTAAATACGTACCGCCAAAAATTTTACAATAAATAGAAAAAAGAATTGTACATAAATGTAGATTTACCTAAGCTGATGTGTCAGCAAACCGTATTGTCTTTTCAGAAACTCATATAAGAGTACTGTATTTTGCAACTGTGGTCAATGTCTTAAATAGGTATCTGGTGGAGTTAGGGGAGAGGGGAAGTCTAAGGGGGAAAGAGGGAAAGGGGAAAGTGAAAACGAAATGATAATTGGGGAGGGGAAAGGAAGCAGGAAAGGGGATTGAGGGGATGTCACAAGTTTAATAAGAGGGGTCTTGCTAAAATTAAAGAATGTATAATTATGTAAAACTTCTCGACAAAATTTTAATACTGTAGAACAACTGTTTTGTAAAATTAAACAGCATAAAAAAGTAAAATTATAAAATGGAGCGCTGGAGACTAAGTTTGAGGAAAGTAGGAAAGGGGGAGGGTATGGTGGAGCAGTGGCACGGATGCTATGCGTTTAACAAGGCAGGGTCTTATACTAAAATTTGCAACAAGTCGGTTACGTAAAAAATCTTCAGTAAATTATAAAAGCGGAAAGCAAGCAACTACAACTGAATTAGTGTCTTAAACATTTAGAAGCGTGAAACTTTAAAGACATAAAACCATAAGGTCTTACTCTGATCGTATAAAAACTGAAATTATATAACAATTTCTCAAAGATATTATTTCTTTTGCTCTTTCTAAATTTTTCCTTGGCTTCGAATATTAGAACAGTATAAGCGAGGGAACGTACAACACAGCAGGGCTCGTAATTTCATCTGTCCTATGACAACATTCCTAAATTGCCTTAAAAATGAGGCTGCATAAAAACTGGAACAGTAGAAATCGAAAACCAATAGCAAAGGCGTTTCCCCCAGGGAATAATACAATTTTGGGGCTCGGCTCGGGCGCGACGGCCTGCATAAGCAGCAGGCGAGGCTGCGGCCGCAGGAAACCACTTTGCTCGTCACTCGACCGAACAAAGGAAGGCCGCGCCGCGCCGCGCCTCTGCCGGGGAACCCCCTACGGGACGCTCGGCATCAAACCGCGCCCCCTGCCGATGTCGCCGCCGGGATGAATTATTCAGCCGTCCCCATCCCTCTTCCTGCAGCTAGGCTCCTGGTCCTTCCGGGACACTCCTTTGCTGCCAAGAAACAAAATCCTGAAAGTAGTATCTGTGGTAGGACTGGCAGTTATCACTGAAACAAACGATTTTCGTTAAACTGGTTTTTCCCACACCACATTAACCTGACTGTTACAGCCATTCAAAACATCCGGTTCCAAGAATAACCAGTTTTCAGTTATTTATTCCTGTATATTCCTGTACTAAATGTAGAAATTGGAGAAAGTCTGAAAAATTTCGACTCTCTCAATTGCAAGATACATAGAATCAAAATATTTAACCATATAGGCAAATAAAAGAAAACTTAGTCTTTTATCGAAAAGTGATAATAGGTTGATTGCTACAAAAATCATCACTACTCTCCTATTGATTCAAATTTTTGAAACTGTGCTCAAAAATCATGTGCTAATCGGGGATCATACCACTATTTGGGCATTATGTATGGTCGTCAGTGCTAAAGAGTGAAAGCTGAGGGTGCAGAACTCTGCTTTTCATGTCAATTTGTCTATTTTGAAGGGCTACAAGCAGATAAAGAATATTGTGTAGAGATAAGCAACAGATCAGCTACTGTCTATTTGTATTGCATACCATGAATGAATTGTTAAATTTTTAATTTATTACTGTTACCATAATTTCCTTCCACTTTTACTATTTAATAGAAATAGCATCTAAATCTTTGATCTTTTAAAGCAAGTGAAGCATTGTACTTCATTGCTACGTCACTTCGTAAAAATATTTCCATAAGAGGATTGGTGCCATTCTGCAATACAATGTATGTCCAACATAGAACAGGTGGCGGCAACTCTTGCACACTACACTTACATGCATACCTGAAGCCATGATACATGGAAACAGTGACACCATTGTCTCAGCAATGCTGTAGCAATTTTTATGCGATGTATTTGTTCCTCATTTCTGTCGGTATGGTTATTAATATAGCTCTTACCGCTTTCCTATTCTCTATGATAACACAATATTTCAAACCCAATGCAAATTTTACGAGTAAAAATCACTTTTTTTAAAAAAAAAGGTTTCTTTATAAACTAAAAATATAAGTCCTGCTTCTATGGCTAATTAATGTTTCGGTTTTTTACACGGTTATTACAAAAAAATAATGAAAACACCTGATATAACAGAAACCAAACAAATACCGAAAAACACCGGTTATTTAGAACAAAAATACCGGAATCCCTTTTAACCGGTCGTTTGCGGCCATCTACCGCCACATTCCACATCTATACTACGCAGACATTGTGTCGCTGGGTTATTTGAGGGGTGGGATTAATTAACTGTCTACCTGTTCCCACAGTGCCGTTGCTGAGCTCCCAAAGAATAATAAAATACCTACGCAGGTGAAACGTACATCAACAGGAGCCTAATATTCAAAACACTGAGTATATGCAACTGATATTTAACTGAAACTGTATATTTACAGCCCTAAATATACACTCCTGGAAATTGAAATAAGAACACCGTGAATTCATTGTCCCAGGAAGGGGAAACTTTATTGACACATTCCTGGGGTCAGATACATCACATGATCACACTGACAGAACCACAGGCACATAGACACAGGCAACAGAGCATGCACAATGTCGGCACTAGTACAGTGTATATCCACCTTTCGCAGCAATGCAGGCTGCTATTCTCCCATGGAGACGATCGTAGAGATGCTGGATGTAGTCCTGTGGAACGGCTTGCCATGCCATTTCCACCTGGCGCCTCAGTTGAACCAGCGTTCGTGCTGGACGTGCAGACCGCGTGAGACGACGCTTCATCCAGTCCCAAACATGCTCAATGGGGGACAGATCCGGAGATCTTGCTGGCCAGGGTAGTTGACTTACATCTTCTAGAGCACGTTGGGTGGCACGGGATACATGCGGACGTGCATTGTCCTGTTGGAACAGCAAGTTCCCTTGCCGGTCTAGGAATGGTAGAACGATGGGTTCGATGACGGTTTGGATGTACCGTGCACTATTCAGTGTCCCCTCGACGATCACCAGTGGTGTACGGCCAGTGTAGGAGATCGCTCCCCACACCATGATGCCGGGTGTTGGCCCTGTGTGCCTCGGTCGTATGCAGTCCTGATTGTGGCGCTCACCTGCACGGCGCCAAACACGCATACGACCATCATTGGCACCAAGGCAGAAGCGACTCTCATCGCTGAAGACGACACGTCTCCATTCGTCCCTCCATTCACGCCTGTCGCGACACCACTGGAGGCGGGCGGCACGATGTTGGGGCGTGAGCGGAAGACGGCCTAACGGTGTGCGGGACCGTAGCCTAGCTTCATGGAGACGGTTGCGAATGGTCCTCGCCGATACCCCAGGAGCAACAGTGTCCCTAATTTGCTGGGAAGTGGCGGTGTGGTCCCCTACGGCACTGCGTAGGATCCTACGGTCTTGGCGTGCATCCGTGCGTCGCTGCGGTCCGGTCCCAGGTCGACGGGCACGTGCACCTTCCGCCGACCACTGGCGACAACATCGATGTACTGTGGAGACCTCACGCCCCACGTGTTGAGTAATTCGGCGGTACGTCCACCCGGCCTCCCGCATGCCCACTGTACGCCCTCGCTCAAAGTCCGTCAACTGCACATACGGTTCACGTCCACGCTGTCGCGGCATGCTACCAGTGTTAAAGACTGCGATGGAGCTCCGTATGCCACGGCAAACTGGCTGACACTGACGGCGGCGGTGCACAAATGCTGCGCAGCTAACGCCATTCGACGGCCAACACCGCGGTTCCTGGTGTGTCCGCTGTGCCGTGCGTGTGATCATTGCTTGTACAGCCCTCTCGCAGTGTCCGGAGCAAGTATGGTGGGTCTGACACACCGGTGTCAATGTGTTCTTTTTTCCATTTCCAGGAGTGTACATCTACATGTGGCATAAGTTCTTCCCTATGTACTCGTAAAATCTAAAGTTCAGAGCACTATGAGTTTCTAGCGATTCCCCAAAATAGATGTGCCTATCCAGTTTTCGTAACATTCTTCGCGTTAAATAAAAATTGCTCTGGCTATTAAGCATCAAATGGTTCATCATTATCATTCAAACGTTTCCAATCAACCAATGAGCAATACGAAAAATGGGGAACCACATTCTGAAACTTAATCGCGTATTCATAATGCGCTTTAAGAACCACAAATACCTTTAAATATTCAATTTATTTTAACATTCAGTTCAATAAATAATCTGGCCTTGCGCAACATCGATCAGTATGTAAGATCGTTAGTTATACAATTATAAGATACGGTGACAAACGAGTAAAGAGATTTAATGCAGTTTTTTAGTAGCTGCAGTGGTGTCTGGGCGCTGCTTAGCTTCCAGTCCACCGCCACACTGTTGTCACCACACACCCAGTACTTCGCTCCTCTGCTTTCCAGACTACTGCGTGGCAGTGTATTATTCTTACTACAACAGTTTTGAAAAAATTAATACGCTGTTAATACGCCGACTTGTAACTAAATTCTGCTGGTCAGCAACAAGTTTCTCACACATCCCTAGCCGTATTACCTCGTACTTAGTAGAGGAAATGAAACAGGAGTATAACCGGCCAACATAGGCGGACCGTTACATCGTCATTTTGGTGTTTGGCAGAGAATACCTCTGGCATCAATATCGTTGACCCTTCACTGTTCCCTTTTCGAGTGATGCGTGGTAAGAAAGATTCTCAATATGCTTACGTATAAGATCTCATTTCTCCGATTTTCTCGTAGTGATTATTTCGCATGTGGCAGGAAGTAATATGTTGTCCAAAGCTCCTTGGAACGAGGTCATTCTGGATTCAGCAGTAAACCTCTCTGTGATGAACGACGCCAAACCCTTAGCGTCTACCACTGGTGTTTATTGAGCGTGATCTCGCGCTTATTAAATGCTCCCGTGACGGCAGAGTGAAGTAAGCTTTGGAACATAGTGCAAAACGAGATATCGGAGACATAGAATAAAAGTAATGAAACGCTTGTATAAGTACACACATATTATAATAAATAATAAACACAGGAGAAGAGAAAACAAGGTCAACCATGATCAACAAAGGACTGCGATATGGGTGTAGCCTTTTATCTTCTATATTCATTATACAGGGTTTTCGGAAATTCCTTTTACGAACTTTTACAGCATGTAGAGAGAAGGTAATATTTTGAATTGGAACCCATGCCCGAAAACGAACCGTTTCGGTGCTACAACCGTTTGAAAACATGATGGTAAATGGTTCAAATGGCTCTGAGCACTATGGGACTTAACATCTGAGGTCATCATTCCCCTAGAACTTAGGACTACTAAAAACCTAACTAACCTAAGGACATCACACACATCCACGCTCGAGGCAGGATTCGAACATGCGACCGTAGCGGTCGCGCGGTTCCAGACTGAAGCGCCTAGAACCGCTCGGTCACACCGGCCGGCCATGATGGTAACGCGACCACTTTTACAAGTAAGTGATTAGGAGTAATTAATGATTAGGCGTACATCACTTGTTTTAAAATTCCACTCTTAATAGCCAAAGAAATTCCTCGTGGACTCGTTGGTGGGTTCTTTGTGACGGTGAAGGCACCCTATCGTGAAGCCGTTGCGTAGCTGTGGCGAAAAGGGTGTGAGATGGAGCCGGACGTCGTGGAGGACGATCTTGAGAAAGGTGATAAATAAGATATTACCGTGAACTTCGCCATTCAGAATGATCATGTCGGTTAGTCTGCAAACGTGTACACAACCATGTTATTCCAATACTCAGAGACACGCGAATGAGGCTCGAACCAGGTCAGAGAGGCTAGAAGTCAAATGAAGTCAGCCGATCTGACGGTAACTACCGCCCACTATTACTACCCGGTTGCATACGTAAGTAGTAAACATGTTTTCAAAAGGCTATAGCATGAAAAGATACGTGTTCGGACATGGGATGCTATTCAAAATATTGTGTGCTCACTGCCCTCTACAAGTTCCACGAGCTTGTAACGGAAATTTCCGAACACTTTGTATGCATTGGTGACCAAGTAACTTCCGCATGATTTTTCAGTGCAAAGTAACATAGCTCGATTAAACAAGAGTTGAAAGAACTGTTATGGTATAATACACAACGAATGTGCAATGAGAAGAACACGAATGACATTCTTATTCAGAGACAGAACTTACACTGAAATCACTGTGATTTGTAATGGTCCCATATGCGGACTGCTGCTCTCAATTTTTGTACTTACCGTGGTGCAGTACTCCATACGGCGAGACAAGAGCCCTGACAGTTGACGCGGCTTTGGCGCACGTGCTTCGCGAATACACGACGGCCAGTCAGATCGTGATCTTTTGTTTACGTTGCCGTGGCAACGCCCCAGCGTTGCCGTAGTGCTGGGCGACCGCTGCTTTCAGTCAGTTGCGCCACGTGCCACGTTCAGGTTTGTGTGCATTCCGCAACTTCTGTGAGTTTCTTGACGTGTGTATAAGTGAAAAAGTGTGTATAAGTGGAAAATGACTGCCTGTAGTGCAGAGAAGAGGGCTTTTGGGAAAGGAATTACGCTGAAATCCCAAGCACTCGAATTTATACAGGGTGGTTCATTGATCGTGACCGGGCCAAATATCTCACGAAATAAGCGTCAAACGAAAAAACTACAAAGAACGAAACTTGTCTAGCTTGAAGGAGGAAACCAGTTGGCGCTATGGTTGGCCTGCTAGATGGCGCTGCCATAGGTCAAATGGATATCAACCGCGTTTTTTTAAAAATAGGATCCCCCATTTTTTATAACATATTCGTATAGTACGTAAAGAAATATGAGTGTTTTAGTTGGACCACTTTTTTCCCTTTGGGATAGATGGCGCTGTAATAGTCACAAACATATGGCTCACAATTTTAGACGAACAGTTGGTAACAGGTAGATTTTTAAATTAAGATACAGAACGTAGGTACGGTAGAACATTTTATTTCGGTATTTCCAATGTGATACATGTACATTTGTGAACTTATCATTTTTGAGAACGCATGCTGTTACAGCGTGATTACCTGTAAATACCACATTAATGCAATAAATGCTCAAAATGATGTCCGTCAACCTCACTGCATTTGGCAATACGTGTAACGACATTCCTCTCAACAGCGAATAGTTCGCCTTCCGTAATGTTCGCACATGCACTGACAAATGCGCTGACGCATGTTGTCAGGCGTTGTCGGTGGATCACGATAGCAAATATCCTTCAACTTTCCCCACAGAAAGAAATCCGTGGACGTCAGATCCGGTGAACGTGCGGGCCATGGTATGGTGCTTCGACGACCAATCCACGTGTCATGAAATATGCTATTCAATACCGCTTCAACCGCACGCGAACTATGTGCCGGACATCCATCACGTTAGAAGTATATCGTCATCCGTCATGCAGTGAAACATCTTGTAGTAACATCGGTAGAACATTACGTAGAAAATCAGCATACATTGCACCATTTTGATTGCCATCGATAAAATGGGGGCCAATTATCCTTCCTCCCATAATGCCGCACCATACATTAACCCGCCAAGGTCGCTGATGTTTCACTTGTCGCAGCCATCGTGGACTTTTCGTTGCCCAATTGTGCACATTATGCCGGTTTACGTTACCGCTGTTGGTGAATGACGCTTCGTCGCTAAATAGAACGCGTGCAAAAAATCTGTCATCGTCCCGTATTTTCTCTTGTGCCTAGTGGCAGAACTGTACACGATGTTCAAAGTCGTCGCCACGCAATTCCAGGTGCATAGAAATATCGTACGGGTGCAATCGATGTTGATGTAGCATTCTCAACACCGATGTTTTTGAGATTCCCGTTTCTCGCACAATTTGTCTGCTACTGATGTGCGGATTAGCCGCGACAGCAGGTAAATCACCTACTTGTGCACCATCATTTGTTGCAGGTCGTGGTTGACGTTTCACACGTGGCTGAACACTCCCTGTTCCCTTAAATAACGTAACTATTGCGTGAACGGTCCGGGCACTTGGATGATGTCGTCCACGATACCGAGCAGCGTACATAGCACACGTTCAAAAATGGCTCTGAGCACTATGGGACTTAACATCTGAGGTCATCAGTCCCCTAGAACTCAGAACTACTTAAACCTAACTAACCTAAAGACATCACACACATCCATGTCCGAGGCACGATTCGAATCTGCGACCGTAGCGGTCGCGCGGTTCCAGACTGAAGCGCCTAGGACCGCTCGGCCACTCCAGCCGGCCATAGCACACGCCCGTTGGGCATTTTGATCACAATAGCCATACGTCAACACGATGTCGACCTTTTCCGCAATTCGTAAACGTTCCATTTTAAGACGAAGCAAATACCATCCGCACTACGTGATACCACGTACTTATACGTTTGTGACTATTACAGCGCCATCTATCACAAAGCGAAAAAAGTGGTCCAACTAAATCATTCATATTTCTTTACGTACTACACGAATATGTAATAAAAAATGGGGGTTCCTATTTAAAAAGACGCAGTTGATATCCGTTTGACCTATGCCAGCGCCACCTATCGGGCCAACCATACCGCCATGTCGTTTCCCCCTTGAAGCTAGACGAGTTTCGTTCTTTGTAGTTTTTTCGTTTGATGCTTATTTAGTGAGATATTTGTCCCGGCCCTATCAATGGACCACAGACTGCGCGTTTACCTTGAAAGGGAAAGGGACAGTGGTGGGCCTTTGGTATCAGTGAGTAAAGTGGTTGACAGAGTGGCAGAAGCATTGAACGTCTCTACAGTGAGAGTGAAGAGTCACAAAGGATAAAAAGGCTGCCAATTCATCTGCGAATCCTGTTATTGTGACACCTGGAAAGTCAACGAAGAGATCGTGTCGTGAGACTGAAACCGACAACTTTGACGAAAGTGCTATCAGGCAACACATACACACGTACTACAGCAGAACGGAGTATCCGACTCTGAACAAGTTGATGGCATCACTCTCGGATAGTGGTTTGTTCACAGGCAGAACGACAAGTTTCTCCATTGTCTTGAAAACAACTGGCTTCCGTTGGAAAAAGTTCTCAGGGTGAAAGGTATTAATGGAACACGGAGACATTGTAGCATGAAGATGTCGTTTCCTGCGCGAGTTGCTACCAGTGAATCCGGAAAATGTAATATGGATTGACGAAACATGGGTCAACGTGCGTCATGCACATTCCGTCGCACGGACAGACGACAAGCGCCACCGAACTATGAGTGTGCCAACTGGTAAGGGAGAGCGACTAATTATATTTTGTGTCCGGTGCTATGATGATGTTTCAGTCAAAAAAAAACTGTCGACTACCATGAGGAGATGAATGTAGATACATTCAAAGAATGGTCTGTTACTCGTTTGCTACCAAAAGTCAGTTCTGGTGGTGTTTCTGTAATGGACAATGCGCCATACCATTTTGTCCAATTAAATAAGACTCTAACGGCTGCTGCAAGGTGAGACGAAATAGTCAGCATGTTGAAAGATACTAAAATAGGCTTTGAAGAGAATGTGTGAAACGCGGAACTTATGGAATTAGTGAAATGATACAAGCCACAGAAGTCGCATTATGTGATTGATGCATTAGCAGAGAACCACGGCCACAAAGTTATACGTCTTCCACCGTACCACTATTATTACAATGCAATTCAACTCATCTGGCCGGCAGAAGTGGCCGCGCGGCTCTGGCGCTGCAGTCTGGAACCGCGAGACCGCTACGGTCGCAGGTTCGAATCCTGCCTCGGGCATGGATGTGTGTGATGTCCTTAGGTTAGTTAGGTTTAACTAGTTCTAAGTTCTAGGGGACTAATGACCTCAGCAGTTGAGTCCCATAGTGCTCAGAGCTATTTTTTTCAACTCATCTGGGCTCAAATAAAAGCAGATGTTGCGGAGCGAAACAAAACCTTTACGTTGCGAGACACAGAGAGGCTGTAAAAAATGGTTTAAATGGCTCTGAGCACTATGGGACTCAACATCTGAGGTCATCAGTCCCCTAGAACTTAGAACTACTTAAACCTAACCAACCTAAGGACATCACACACATCCATGCCCGAGGCAGGATTCGAACCTGTGACCGTAGCGGTCGCGCGGTTCCAGACTGAAGCGCTTAGAACCGCTCGGCCACAGCGGCCGGCAGAGAGGCTGTAAATGAGGCTGTTACACGAATAACGCCAGAAAATTGGAAGAATGTCGTGAACCAAGTATGGAAAGAGATTACAAGTTCAAAGAGAAGAAACCGTTCATAATATTGTAATTTCTTTATCAAACAATGAGGACAGCAGCAGCGAAGATACCGAAGACTATGTGCTCGTGACGGGAAATGACCAATCAGATGATGATGATATTGACATTACCGTTCTCCGCACGAAAAATAGAGATGACGTACTTATTCGATATTTTACACGTAACATTTGTGCAATTTCTTTCACCTTGTTAATGTTGAAAACTGGATTGTGCGTAATTTTTATTTTGGCGGGAACCATAGTCACGGTAATTTTTTAATGATGTTACCGCCGTTTGATGGTAATAATTTTTATTTTATTGTTATACGATCCAGAGTTTGGCCATAACCCATTTTCAAGTATAGTAACTTATTTATATGTCAAAGGATATCAGACTGGTATGAAATACAGCGAAATCTGAACCGTATAACAATAAAATAAAAATTGTTGCAGTCAAATTGGTGCAACATTATTAAAGAAAATTTTTATGTGTGTGTTTGTGTAAGGTGACAAACCCTGGTAGCGCATGTGAAAAAATTTTATTACAGTAAGTGGCATTACTAAATCACTACCACTCTCATTAGAATTTAATTAACTCTGGAACATAAGTAATTGCAGCAACCTTGGCCAGAGTTAAATAATTCTTTGAACAACAGATTTCGAGAGACTATCTGGACTTTGAAGTTATATGAGAGAAGTATTTCTGCTCTCTAAAAGGTAAAAATGAAATGATTGCATGGCGTTGTTCGCCGGTAGGCCCATCCGGGAAAGTTCGGCCACTGGGTTGCAAGTCTTATTTCAGGTGACGCCACATTGGGCGACTTGCACGTCGGTGATAATGTAATGATGATGAGGACAACACAACACCCAGTCCACGGGCGGTGAAAAATCTCCAACCCGGGCGGGAATCGAACCCAGGACTGCTGCATGGTAGGCAAGTACGTTACCACTCCACAAAGCAGGCGGACTTTTTTAAAGGTTTTCCACACTTGTGAAACTCCCATTCCTGATACGAGAAGTTTGCCATAAACTGGATGTTGAACTAACCATTTAAAAGCAACGCGATTAATAGTGGCAAGCACTAAATGGAAACATCAAAGTTAACAACGTATCACCAGTAATTTATCTGTACTCATGATGAGAACTTATTTGCGAACATATCTGCGCTTTAAATAACATCACAAACTTTTTTGTTCTGGATCTGTATTGAAACCAAACACCCATAGCCATTGCAACCGAGCAAAGTTTAACCTTACCGACATTAAATTACAGCAGCGTTCCCCTCTGGCGACTGCATGTAAAGAGTCGAGAAATATCGAAGTTTCCACCAGTACCAGTTAGCAAATGAACTTGAAAAATTTTGTGGTCTGCCTGGAATCCTGTCAAGACCCTTACCTCCATGTTAACTAACCACGAAAAATGTTTAATATAATGTCAAGTGACAAAATTTGCACCTTTATACAACGAAGTGCCTCAGTGTAAAGTTTTGTGAAGGGAACTCACCTTTGCTAGAGCCTAACCGAAAGTGGCTCTGCCACAATTGGTAGCAAAGGGATTTGATGTTTATAACGCGGATTCTGAACTACGATATATCATGAGGTTCTTCACTTGGCATTACCAGAAGTGAACGCAGTATGTTCGTGTGAGTTTAAGATACATGCCAGAAGTGGGAATCGAACCCATTCTTCACAAACAACAAATTAGTATCAGTTCATCTGAAGCCCACATTTCCTACGTTCGTGGCTGCGTCATAGCGTATGTTGCGCTTAGGTTACAAATCAGGCACTGTGAAAAAATTCAGTTAACTATTAACTGGCAACTTATGAGGAGGATTTTACGGGATTTATGCTATTCGCATATCAGCGGGATGTAAAGATGCTTTTAGTCACCATGGACTAGATTCGAAAGTCACTTTGTAATTTTCACTACTTCAAGAAATTTATTAGATCGAGAAATACCATTCAAGTGTAAAAAGTTATCAAATATTCGGATTATTAACACCATTAACTTCTACACTGTGCTACTGCTACACTCGTCCTTGAAGGAAACGTTTAACGCTTCATGGTCATTCTGACAAGCTGTGGTCCACATACACGGAAATATTTAGTGCACAGCAAATGGTTTCGGCATTCTGTGGCGACTGGACCGTACTTTTTCTAGTCGTTACTACTGCGAAATACTGGAGAAGGTTAAACGTCGTTCTGCTCATCAAGCCGGCCGCGGTGACCGAACGGTTCTAGGCGCTTCAGTCCGGAACCGCGTGACTGCTACCGTCGCAGGTTTGAATCCTGCCTCGGGCATGGATGTGTGTGATGTCTTTAGGTTAGTTAGGTTTAAGTAGTTCTAAGTTCTAGGGGACTGATGACCTCAGAAGTTAAGTCCCATAGCGCTCAGAGCCATAAGCTAATTGAAAGTTACACAGAAAGTATTGTGTCAGATTTTATCAGATCTGCTTTTTTTGGAGTCGGAGAGTGGGAGAACTTAATAGCTGTTAACGCAAGTGTCATAAAATTTCGACACAGAAATGCAGCCGGCCGCGGTGACCGCACATTTCTAGGCACTTCAGTCCGGAACCGCGCTGCTGCTACGGTCGCAGGTTCGAATCCTGCTCGGGCATGGATGTGTGTGATGTCCTTATGCTCGTTAGGTTTAAGTAGTTCTAAGTTCTAGGGGACTGATGACCTCAGATGTTAAGTCCCATACTGCTCAGAGCCATTTGAACAGAAATGCAAAGCTACTGATGATGAGCAAAACATGTCTGAAACGCATTGTAATATGTTAAATTAAGGGGTGTAGGACGTCAAACGGGCCGACTTGGAACAGGAGAGGAACCACACGACATTCTAATTTCCACTGTCTATACTTTTACAAATAAATTGATAACACTTTAGCAGCATGACCAGGAAGGATTCATACTCATAGCAGTGGAAGCTCAAAAACGTAACAAAACGCATTTTTTTACATGTGAAATTTCATCATTTTTTCAATTACTACCGGCTGCATTTGTTGCTATAGGTACACTTTTCTTCCTAAGCAATAGAGATTCTTCGATGAGTTTTGCACAACATACAAACCATAGTTACAGGTGTATGAAACTCTATAAGTTATTTAATTTATGAAAAAATGAATGAACTGTTACATTTTAAACTTCATGTTTAGAAAAAATTCAAGTTTTGTAGTTAATTATCTCAATTTTTCCACAGTTTTTTAATAGATTTGGAAAATTCTTGAGTTTCATACAACTGTAACTACTGTTTGTATGCTATGAAAAATTCATCGAAGAATCTCTCTTACTTAGGAAGAAAAGTGTACCTATAGCAACAAATGCAGTCAGTAATAAGTGAAAAAATGATGAAATTTCACATGTAAAAAAAGGTATTTTCTACGTTTTTGAACTTCCATTGCGATGAGTGTGAGTCCTCAATCCTTCCTGGTCATGGTGACAAAGTTTTATGAATTTATTTGTAAAAGTATAGACAGTCGAAATTAAAATGTCATGTGGTGCCTCTCCTGCTCCAAGTCGGCCCCTTTGACGTCCTACCCCCCCGCCCCCCTAAATATTAGGAAATGAAACGATTTATGTTTGAGGTCCCATCAAATTTATAACCTTAGCAGGTATCCGATATGCGATTTAAAGGAACTAGGGAATGGAATGGACTCGCATAGATGGCTTCACGTTTACAGAGCACGAAGCAAGCCACTACACTTCGAGCAGATACGTCTCTATAACATCTTGAGAAGACTGACAGAATTTCCTCCTTACTCCTCTGCATCCTACAGCGTTGCCAGAGAGTTCGGCCATAAGCCATTTTTAAATACAGTATTTATATGTCAAAAGATATCAGACTGGTACGGAATACAGCGAAATCTGAACCGTATAACAATAAAATAAAAATTGTTGCAGTCAAATGGGTGCAACATCATTAAAGAAAATATTTATGTGTGTGTTTGTGTAAGGTGACAATCCCTGGTAGTACATGTGAAAAAATATTCCATTAAGAAATACAACGGTCAGCAAAATGCTGCCCCTACAGGAATGCTCCAGCGAATGACGCGGCATTGTTAGGTTCTGAAGGAACCGAGTGTTGCCGCGGGCCGAAGGATGGGACAGAAAGGTCTAGATCTACATCTACATTTATACTCTCCGCAAGCCACCCAACGGTGTGTGGCGGAGGGCACTTTACGTGCCACTGTCATTACCTCCCTTTCCTGTTCCAGTCGCGTATGGTTCGTGGGAAGAACGACTGCCGGAAAGCCTCCGTGCGCGCTCGAATCTCTCTAATTTACATTCGTGATCTCGTCGGGAGGTATAAGTTGTTGTTGTGGTCTTCAGTCCTGAGATTGGTTTGATGCAGCTCTCCATGCTAAGGGGAAGCAATATATTCGATACCTCATCCAGAAACGCACCCTCTCGAAACCTGGACAGCAAGCTACACCGCGATGCAGAGCGCCTCTCTTGCAGAGTCTGCCACTTGAGTTTGCTAAACATCTCCGTAACGCTATCACGGTTACCAAATAACCCTGTGACGAAACGCGCCGCTCTTCTTTGGATCTTCTCTATCTCCTCCGTCAACCCGACCTGGTACGGATCCCACACTGATGAGCAATACTAAAGTATAAGTCGAACGAGTGTTTTGTAATCCACCTCCTTTGTTGATGGACTAAATTTTCTAAGGACTCTCCCAATGAATCTCAACCCCGTACCCGCCTTACCAACAATTAATTTTATATGATCATTCCACTTCAAATCGTTCCGCACGCATACTCCCAGATATTTTACAGAAGTAACTGCAACCAGTGTTTGTTCCACTCCGTGTACGTAGTGCCTATCCGCTGCAAATCTTCCTGCATTTCGCTGCAATTTTCTAATGCTGCAACTTCTCAGTATACTACAGCATCATCCGCGAATAGCCGCATGTAATTTCCGACACTATCTACTAGGTCATTTATATATATTGTGAAAAGCAATGGTCCCATAACACTCCCCTGTTACACGCCAGAGGTTACTTTAACGTCTGTAGACGTCTCTCCATTGATAACAACATGCTGTGTTCTGTTTGCTAAAAACTCTTCAATCCAGCCACACAGCTGGTCTGATATTCCGTAGGCTCTTACTTTGTTTATCAGGCGACAGTACGGAACTGTATAGAATGCCTTCCGGAAGTCAAGGAAAATGGCATCTACCTGGGAGCCTGTATCTAATATTTTCTGGGTCTCATGAACAAAGAAAGCGACATGGGTCTCACACGATCGCTGTTTCCGGAATCCATGTTGATTCCTACAGAATAGATTCTGGGTTTCCAGAAACGACATGATACGCGAGCAAAAAACATGTTCTAAAATTCTACAACAGATCGACGTCAGAGATATAGTTCTATAGTTTTGCGCATCTGCTCGACGACCCTTCTTGAAGACTGGGACTACCTGTGCTCTTTTCCAATCATTTGGAACCTTCCTTTCCTCTCCGTTCCTCTAGAGACTTGCGGTACACGGCTGTTAGAAGGGGGGCACGTTCTTTCGCGTACTCTGTGTAGAATCGAATTGGTATCCCGTCAGGTCCAGTGGACTTTCCTCTGTTGAGTGATTCCAGTTGCTTTTCTATTCCTTGGACACTTATTTCGATGTCAGCCATTTTTTCGTTTGTGCGAGGATTTAGAGAAGGAACTGCAGTGCGGTCTTCCTCTGTGAAACAGCTTTGGAAAAAGGTGTTTAGTATTTCAGCTTTACGTGTGTCATCCCCTGTTTCAATGCGATCATCATCCCGGAGTGTCTGGATATGCTGTTTCGAGCCACTTACTGATTTAACGTAAGACCAGAACTTCCTAGGATTTTCTGTCAAGTCGGTACATAGAATTTTACTTTCGAATTCACTGAACGCTTCACGCATAGCTCTCCTTACGCTAACTTTGACATCGTTTAGCTTCTGTTTGTCTGAGAGGTTTTGGCTGCATTTAAACTTGCAGTGAAGCTCTCTTTGTTCGCAGTAGTTTCCTAACTTTGTTGTTGAACCACGGAGGGTTTTTCCCGTCCCTCACAGTTTTACTCACCCTGTCCCCCCCCCCCCCCCCCCCCTGCTCGCTGCTCGTCTGTGTCGAATAATGGCATCTGCGCTGCCAGCTGTCAGAGATCGTCTCTCGACGTACGAAGTGTAGTGTTCGCTACTTTTTTTAGCATCCGCCTTCGTGGCTTCAGGCACTTACTTATGTTGTGCAACCAACTGCCTCCTTCGCTTTTTCTCATGTTTAGAATTAACCTTCAGTGTAGTAGTTAGTCTGATCGTAAATGAATAGTGCTAATCAAACCTTTTAATTCCATTAGTCTCCTGCTGCGAGCAGCCTGTCGAGTTCCAAAATCCGCTTATCTCGTAGATACCCTGTGACAGTGTTTAGCGCTTATCCATCAACCTGCCTTCTCAGGCAATTTGTCTTTCTGCATTTGCTCCTCACTCCTCAGAAATTGCAGACCGATCTTAAACCTCCATGTCTTCCCTCTATCCTGTTTCAGGACACGACAGCTGTGGTGTCACCGCCAGACACCACACTTGCTAGGTGGTAGCCTTTAAATCGGCCGCGGTCCGGTAGTATAAGTCGGACCCACGTGTCGCCACTATCAGTGATTGCAGACCGAGCGCCGCCACACGGCAGGTCTAGAGAGACGTCCTAGCACTCGCCCCAGTTGTACAGCCGACTTTGCTAGCGATGGTTCACTGACAAATTACGCTCTCATTTGCCGAGACGATAGTTAGCATAGCCTTCAGCTACGTCAATTGCTACGACCTAGCAAGGCGCCATTATCATTTGCTATTTATCTTGTGATGCATGTACCGTCAGACCGATGTTCACAAATTATGGATTAAAGTTAAGTATTCCATAAGCTCCGTACTTTTTTTCCTAGACTCAATTCCTTTAACTGTTCCAGACCTCACGTCAGCCTGCGTGAGCTTAAACGCGTGCCTTTCGGCTATCTCCTAGTGGCTTGGCTGTCTTGCCTAGTCACAACAACAGCCATCGTCAACGATGCCACCCATATGCGGGTGTCAATGGAACATAACATACTGGTTGTCAGGCAAAGAGATCACCGCCATGCATTCGCCGTGCCAGTGTGGAGAAAGAGAAAGCGTGCCTTGCAGTTCTGTTAAATGCGGTTGCAACTTCATTCGCTATTTGACGTGGATCGCTTCTTGCCTGTTGCAAAATGTAGCGATCATCTGCCATTGTATTTGACCATGGCCAAACCCCTCCTCTCCTTCGGACAGCAGTGCATGTTGTTTCCAATTCTCCCCTTGCACGCGAAACAATGTCGTGAGCACCACCAAACTCCTGAACTACACTCGTCGCACTTGGTCCTTCTTCCACTCTCCCGATGATTCTTCCCCCGTGTGAAATCAGTCAAATGTTTCTGGGACATGTTTTAATGAACACCACCTCTGTGCACCGTAACTGCTCGCTAATTGACACACATTGTCTTTCCCCTTCCTTCAACTGTCTCGTGTCGTGGGCCTTGCCCCATTTGGCACTGTAGTCATGCTGATCTCATATTAAGTGACACGAGGACCACAAGAAAGACAAAGTGGCGCATACGTGACAGCACGTGACACAGCAGGTCTTATGATTGCCAGCAGCCGCCTCCGGGTGGAAGCGAGCAACTGTTTCAGACGAATTAAATAAATGCATGCAAGCTCTAGACAGCACAGGACGAAGTTGCGGCCTTTCAGTTAAATTTTGATTTCCCGCGGGCCCTGCACGAAGCCGAGCGTTCGCGACGTGTGGCGGTCAAGCCGGCCAGTGAGACGTCACAAGCTGCTTGCAGAGCCTGTATATCTCATTGGCCCCGATGTGACATCCAGCTTCTGTTCACGACTGGGGGACCTGTGGTAACTGTTCCCGCACGTTCTCTAGTTTACGTCGAGTAGTTATTACGTAATGTTACTTTATGTATGCCGTCGTTAAAACACTGAACTCGCATTCGGGAGGACGACGCTTCAACCCCTCGTCCTGCCATCCTGATTTAGGTTTCTCGTGATTTCCCTAAATCGCTTCAGGCAAATGCCGGTATGGGTCTCTGAAAGAGCACGGCTGCTTTCTTTCCCCACCCTTCCCTAATCCGATGGGACTGATGACCGCGCTGTTTGTTCCCCTCTCCCAAATCAACCAACCAACCAACCCGTCTATGCCGTCATTAAATTTTGCAGAAAAGTTTACTTGACGACATCGCCAGACAGTGGCAGCTGGAAGTTAAATTAGGTGTCTGACATAGACCAGGAAACGTACGTAAATACCCCGCTTTTTTCGATGACATATAGTCAGTCAGACGACACAAAGTGAACTCCAGTTTGCAATACGTCGCCTAAATCAAATATGTAAAACCATCATCTAAAAATTTCAGTAAGAAAAAATCTAAAGTGATGGTTTTCAAATGGAAATTTCTAGTACGTTACAAAATAGTACTAGATAAACAGACAGTAGAACAGCTGTCATGTTTTCATCAGTAAGGCTATCAAATTAGCTATGAATATGAAAATTATGTCGCTAATGAATTAAGAAAATTTGAAATGATATGTGGCACAATACAGGTGCCAAGATAAGATGCCAAGATAAGAAAGACTGCAAAACTGATGTTTTACAAAGTATTGGCTACCCTTGTTCTGATATATGGAAACGAATACTCGACATTAACTAAGAGAGACAGTCGTTTCAAACAAAATTTTTAAGGAAAGTTGAAGGATGGGCTGTCAGAGATAAAATATGAAAAACTATAAGAGACTCCCTCTGAACAAGCCGCGTAAGGTCCAATGGTACCGACCGACCGCCGCGTCATCTTCACCCGATATGCGTCACAGGATGCTGATGATGAGGGGCACGTTGTCAGTTTTTGTGACCGGAGCCGCTACTTCTCAATCAAGTAGATCTTCAATTGACCTCACAAGTGCTGAGTACACCCCACTTGTCAACGTTGCTGGGTAGAGACGGACGGTGACTCATCCAAATGCCAGCCCAGCGTTTAACTTCGGTGATCTGACGGGAACCAGTGTTACCACTGTAGCAAGGTCGTTGGCAAATATTATAAGAGATAAATATATGCTGTATAAATGAAAAAAATAGAACATGAATGCATAAATGGAAACAATGTATTAACGAAGTGAAGAAAAAGGAAGCAAGGTTATAATTTAACGTCCTGTCGACAGTGTGGTCAATAGACATGCGGCACAAGTTCGTATTTCGAAACGATGGGGAACGAAATGGGCCGTGCCCTTCTGAAAGGAACCATCCCGGCTTTTGGCTGGAGAGATTTGGGGAGGTTACAAAAAACCCAGCTGGACAGGGATTTGAACCATTTTCCTCCCGAACGCGAGAACAGTGAATTATCGACATACAAGATGTTATGGGTATAAGTACAGATACTCTAATCGTTGGTACTTTAATATGTACCCTCTTCAGCTTGTTAGTTCTTTTTCATCTACGTCTAACACGTCACCTAACATACTACCTGATGTTTTCTGCACAGCCGTAACAGCACCATAAGTGGAGTACACATATCTGTATAGGCTAACCGTTCCGGTCCACGCATCTACACTTCAACACCTGATCTACTAGCCAGGGGAAAATAAGCATTAATGGCTTCCTCTTGCCACATGTACTTGGAGGTACTAACTAACACAAAAACATAGTGAGCCGTGGTAAAATTTGCTGTTTTGATGAGCGCGCCGCAGCGCGTAGTGTGTAGGAGTCGCCCTCCGTTTCTGGCGGTGGCGCCGCTGTGGCAATCGCAGCTTTGGTGTCTCCCTCTGGTGGAAAAGGGGAAAGGTTGCCTGTTCACGTACAGTCAAGGGACGCTATAGGCTCGCCAAGGACCAGTCTGTCAGTTATTGTATCTCCTGTATTTCAACCTCCGATTTGTTACTTTCCTGTCTCCTTTTTCTCAGTTATTGTAATTCTTGTGGCTGAAGAGCGGAGTAGTTGTAATCCGCTGCCAGCTCGCCTTTGTATAAGGTGAAAAAATAACAATAAAGGAAAAAAAACAGTCTGTCAGTCTCGGCTAGTCTGGTCAGTTAGTCAGCTGGGTCAGTGTGGGGCAGTCAGTGTCAGTCTGTCGTCCGGAGTGCTAGTATGTGTTAGGCCGCCAGTCTGCTCGAGTTTGTTCAGGCAATGTGCATTGGCGGTTGGATCGATCGGTTGGTCGGTCGCGCACTGGGACACAAGATGACTTGTCCGCCTTGAGCGTCGGCGCATGTGAGGTCGCCACGTGAGTCCAGTGGGCCGCGGCGTATAGCGAGGGGTAGTGAGTTCGCGGCCGACACGAGAGCAACAGGAGTCAACCCACGACATCGGTCTGGCCGGCGCGAGCTGCGACGCCGTGAGACGGGAGATCGGCGTGCCTTCCTGCGTCCGTTGAAGCGGCTGGCAGCGGACGGTTCGGGAGAGCGATTTGGGGGGTGCTGCGCCAGGCCTTCGCCAGACATCGCAGTTTATTAGAAGTGATTCGTGATATGTTGTCTCATTTACTTCTCTCATTTACTTGTTTTCTTGGTCAGTCTCACGTCCCCAGCTTGCTCGTCTGTCTCTCGTCCGCATTTGTTAGGCAGTTAGTGTCTGTCTGTTTGTCTGTCTGTCGTATGTTAATAGCTGCCTCTGGCATGTTTGTCGGATTCGGTGTTAACGAATTTATTACTTAAGGTGTAAAGGCCAAATTCCTGAAATATTTTTTATCTTGCCTATCATCTTGAGAGGTGGTATATGTGTAATGTAGAGCATGTTTGTACATTTTATGTAAGACTGCATTTCATGGGTTTTTATTTAAATGGGCATTTTAGTACATAAAGTTGCCACCCTTCCACCGTAAGAGTTCTTTTAAAAACAAGTTGCACTTTCGGTGGCAAATAATTTTTAAATTGAGAGTTTTGTACCATTTCCATCCCTCCTACGGGGTGCATAGTTTATGTGTTTGTGTGAGTTGTTAAAATTTTTAGTTTAAAGTAATCTGGTGTGTTGCAGATTTGCACCAGTGTACTCTTTCTGAGGTCCTTGTGACCGGTCGTGACTACGGCCGTGTTAAAAGGGAGCGGCGAGGTTCTCAGCCCGAAAGGTCATACTGTCAAGAAAAAAAATTTTGTTTTTTCTGCCTCTGAATATATTGTAACTTGATATTTACAGGGTGCTTTCTGATTATAATTTTAAATCTGTTTAAAAAAAGGGTTCTTAGGAATAAATTTCCATTTATTAAAAAAATTTAATTTGTTTTTTATCAGTTACCCACTGGCAACTACTTCCACGCTCGCATAGTGTGATTAAATGTGTTAATGTTCTTGATGAATCGCTAGTAAATAAAGTAAATTCTTAAGAAAATGTTTTGAAAGTAAATTCACAGTTCACATAGTATTGCTAGTACCGATAATTATTAGTGTGCAAATGAAGTAAAAATTGACATAATCTTGTTCAGTACACTGTCCTGTCACCAATCAAAATATATGCATTTATACCCTTAACATTCTGCATATTGCTCATTTACTGTACTCAGTGAGATGTTGTCTCGCTAAGGACGTCCGTTTAGATGTAAGGGAGGCTCTGCTCTTGTCAAGTAAAAATGGGAATAAATATATCGCCTTAAAATTTGTGTTCTCACTTGTTTGTTGTCAGTCTGTTTCTGCGCCATTCGTCGGTCCCGGGACCTTTACGCTTGCCGAAATCGCTCCGCTTCCAGTCTGGCAGTCAAAGTGAACATTCCAGTCATCATCCAAATCGGATGGCGCGCACCCGGCAGCCGCGTATTCACTCTGTTCGCCTGCAGCCCGGCCACCGACCCACCCGCAAGACGACTCCCCCCGCTGGAGAGCTGGGTTTGCGATCCGCCGCATTTCGCAAAGCTCTTGGGCCGGACGTCTTTCAGCCGCCCGACACGCCGCGCCGGAAACCACCCACACGGCAGAATTTAAAGGCCGACACCTCGCGGATGGCAGCCACAAGAACGGGGTGCAGATGCCGTATACAGTGCGGAAAGGTGAACGAGACTAGGAAAAAGGAGCAACAACAAAGCCACACACAAATGAAAATGTTATTCGCACGTAAAGAGAAGAATCCAAAAGACACTCAGAAGGCACACGTTTGCAACGCTACTCACCAAAGTCATACATAATATCAACTAGGTGCATAACAGCAGTTACACCAACGATCTCTTACTCTTCCTTGTTTTGACCATATCCTAGAGTCCGCTTACGTATCCAGACTCGAAAATTTCATCTCAGGTTTCCTGCTAATTTCACGAGAAGTTGAAGTCTTTAACCCCAGCCCTCTCCTTGGCTCCTTGCCGAGGTTCGTTTCCATCTTGGACTTACTTCGCTTCCAAAGGAGACTGCTTTCGACATTTCTCGATGATCGTACGTAGGCTGGGGAGAGCACTTACATTTACACTGATTGCGCAAAGGATGGAGTTTGTCACATTTGTGCCGCGCGGGATTAGCCGAGCGGTCAGAGGCGCTACAGTCACGGACTGTGCGGCTGGCCCCGGCGGAGGTTCGAGTCCTCCCTCGGGCATGGGTGTGTGTGATTGTCCTTAGGATAATTTAGGATAAGTAGTGTGTAAGCTTAGGGACTGATGACCTTAGCAGTTAATCCCATAAGATTTCACACACATCTGAACTTTTTTTTTTTTTGTCACATCTGTGCAGAGCGACATTCGTGCAGAGACGGAATCTGCTAACATTTATGCGGAGCCCAATACTCTTCAGGTAGCTTTTTGGTTTCGCCTTCATTGGCTTCATCAACTCACAACCAAACTAACAGCCGGCCGCTGTGGCTGGGCGGTTCTAGGCGCTTCAGTCCGGAACCGCGCTGCTGCTACGGTAGCATGTTCGAATCCTGCCTCAGGCTTGCATGTGTGTGATGTCCTTAGTTTAGTTAGGTTTAAGTAGTTCTAAGTGTAGGGGACTGATGACCTTAGAAGTTAAGTCCCATAGTGCTCAGAGCCATTCGAACCAACATGTCTCGTAGGTTACAACACGCTGTGCCACACTGCTAGAGAGGAAATAAATTCTTAATATGCCTGTAGGCTACCTGCGAAAAGTCACCTATCCCAGCAAGACACCCAAGCTCCCCAGATGTGCCTATCAGCAGAAGTGTCACTACGTCCAAGTATTCCAAACCCCTCCCCCCGCCCTCCCCTCTAAGGATGTCCATGCCCATGTACTACGAGGCGCACCTTTTTCATAGACGAAGAGGTTTTCAGATATTGTATTTTAGGCTACAGCTGAATTTTTATTGCAAAATTTCTTGCTTCTTATCGAGCTACCCTGTGCATCCAGCGATCTGGAATATCTAGGTCTGTCGTCCCCTCTGAATGGCTCAGTGCTCCCCAAAGACTCTGTGCAAAGTACACTGTCGTGATCTCAGACAATGTAAAAATTTAGTTAACAATCAGCTGAAAAAGAGAATTGCTTGAGGATGGCGTGAGTTCCTTGCCTCGCCGATGTACATGACAAACAGGACAGCTAACAGAATATTTGGAGAGGATAACGTCACTTTAAACTGGAGTCCACTCGTCATTTGGGCAACCTTCCAGCATACTAGAGAAGGCACCAAGACACTTAGAGGACAAGTTCAAATAAGACTGAGGAAATATTCATTGACTCACATAATGTACGACAACAGAATTAATTTATCATCATACATGTAGATCGAATTCCCCCAAAGAGAGAGTCCAGCTGGCCAATACAGCATCAGTGCAATGGGAAACTTCTTGGTGGATTAAACCAGACAGTATTGAGGTCACACGGGAAGGTGAATGGTGGATGGATATGTTGGCATGGGCGCACGAGAGCAAGGCCTTCAGTGCCCACGCGAGAACAGTTTGAGACGAGTGTCGCTGATATACAGTAAACAGGCGGGCTGTGTGCAGCCATGTCAGTTATGACGTATTAGCCGTGATTAGTAGAGAGGGGGGTTGTTAATCAGCTGTAGTACGCAGCAGTCAGCGTACGGTGCGGTGACGCACCGGTAGCAGCGGATGAAGACTGCAAAAAGACTCTGGGGACACATAACAACTGTGAGATGAGTAGTTATTTTACATTTCTTGGAATAGTACTGAACAGAGAATGATTTTCTCTCTCTGAACGAGTAATACTTCAGGATTTCAATAAATCGCAGGACGAAGATATAACTGACGACCTTGTCTCCTTCACTGCAAAACCAAGTGGCCATGTGGTAATACTGAAACACGCCCAGGGAGCCAGTAGTTAACAGAAGGCGTGTCACAAAAGACACTCGTCTCTGAGAGCGGTTCATCTTCCCTCTCTCCCTAAGGAGGTACAGGGGACAGGCAAAATAATGTGAACAGTGGTAGTAATGGCGTGGTTGTGTTTGACAGTCACCAACGATGGTGAGACGCGTGTCGCTCTGAACCGTACGTGTTCAGTATGGACTAGGCATCAGTGCAGGTTGTTTATGAGTAGTGCACACTTCCTATTTGCATTCAGAGGCAGAGGTCGACGTGCAATGAAAGACCTAACTGAGCTCCAAAGAGGGCAGATAGTGGGGACCCGATTAGCTGGAGCATCCGTAGCCAAGACAGCGCCAACTTATTGAATGTGTCAAGAGCAGTGCAGTTGGGGACGGAGCGTCGGTGATGCGCGGGCAGCCAGTACTTGCCGACCGCTGGCCACACACATGAACCGTCCGACGGAAGGAGATTGGAGCGGGAACGACCTCCGGTTGGTCTTTCGGTTGGTCCCCTCATTGGGCGACGTGTATTTGGTCTTTTGGCCGTTTCTGGGCCTCGTCAGTTGGTCACCTTGCCGGACGGGGTCGGTTCCTTCCCCTCGCAGAGATGTCGTCGCCGATGGGCAAGAGTTACCTCTGCCCGGGTCGCCGGGTCTCCGAGTTCCGAACGGACGTGGGGTTGAATCGGGATGGAGCTGCAGTCAGCTTCGGACAGCCAGGACTCGCCCAACCGTTGCCGACACACTTAACTTGAGTGGGAACGACGTGGGTTGGTCGTTCCGTTGGTCGTCTCATCGGACGACGTGTATTTGGTCGCCGACCGCTTGTTGAAACTCTCTGTGTGTCGAATTGACTCGTCTTTGTGGTTCCGCAGTGATTGCTCTCGGGATTGTTCGAGTTCTTGAGCAAGTCGTTTACGTGAACCGTGTGTAGCTTATGTGGTTTCCACTGAACAAGTAAATGCTGTCTGCGACTGGAGTAGGCAGTTGGTCGGTTGCGACAGACGGAATTGACTAGGTCGTTGGTTGGTTCTTCAGCCGTCCCTAAGTCGTGTTGCCACCCGATTGTTTAGTGTTAAGCTTTGCTGTCGGTCTCACCTAAACCGTTGTTAGTTCCTCCCCAGGCCAACCCTTGGAACGCTTCTGAGCGTCACTATTTGTTGTTTGTAATTGTCATTTTATTTGGTCGCAGGTACTGTGCCAGGCCTTCAGCCGAGTATTAATATTGTCTGTTTTATGTTTAGTATATGACCCTCAGCCGAACTTTATGACAACTATTTTAAGAGTAGAACTTCAGCCGTCTTTTATTTAAATTTTTTCTTGCCCTGTATCTAGGCCTTCAGCTGCGTTTGTTTCAAAATCTGTGGCTTTAATATGTAAATCCATATCTGTGAGGTTTCTCTTTAATTATCTTGAATTCTTAAAACGGCCTTCAACCGTGTTCTGTAAATGTTTATCTTAAGGTTGTCTTTAATTATTCTTGAGTAATTGTTTGGGCCTTCAGCCGACATGATACTTATAGTTTTCTTAAGATGTTTTTCTATTGAACTGTATAAAAGCGTATCTTTAAAGCCTCTCTTTTATTATGTAAAAAAAAATTTTTATTGGGCTTTCTGCCGAAGAATTAACTTGAATTTCTCTTAATATGGCCTTTAGCCGTAATTTGTAAAAGCTTCGCTTTTAAAGAATTTCCTTACGTGATCTGAAATATTTTTTTGGCCTGTAGCCGAGAAGATATTGTAATTTTACTTAAGTAAGGCCTTCAGCCGTTACTTTATATCCTGGTGTTTTAAAAGCAATCGTTTAAACTTATTCTGGAGATGTTACTCGGGACCTTAGCCGTGAATTGATCTTTGTTGTTTTAAAGGGAAACCTGTGCACTGGTTTGTGGAATAAAGTTTTGTGTGTTCTTGTATAACTAACAGTAATTGACCTTCGTCCCTTTCCGCAACCTGATCCTCTCTGTCCTGAGACACCAGATTTTAAATACGAAACGTTGAAGTTAATGTATAGTAATGAAACATGTTTAAGATATAGGTGTCAAAGTAATATTCCTTCAAAAGTATTCATCATAAACATATCAGTCGTTTGATACACGTTTTGTAAACTTAATTGTTCAATTCAATATTTGGAGCTCCATTCTCAAATCAGTGTAGTCAGTTGCATAAAAAATGTTTTGGAATCTTGCCTCCAATTCGAAAAGGTACTGCAGGCGCCAGTGGCATTAAGTGGTGCATCCCATGCTTGAAAATGCAAATGATTAGTATTTCAGTATCGATACGCAGGCAGCCTCTCAGAGGTTACTTGGGGAGCGGAAAGACCGGGCACTGGGAATTGAACACCATTCACAATAGCAACACACTCTATTTTATCTGCCCATGTGGCGTTCCATTAGAATAGCTTCAACAATGCATCCCAGAAGACAGGCCGCAAACCCCGACGATACTCACTAGTCAGGACGCACCTGAGTACTCACTGGCCGGGTATCGCCAGCACCGGGTACTTCTACAACAAATACGTAAGATGTTTCTAAATAACACATCCCAAACATGTCAAGAGGGATATGGATCGACCCACCCAGTGAGAAAACAGTTTAACAAAGAGCAGGTTACAAATTTTCCCTTTTAAAACAACATTACAACGTGCACCTAAGTTACAAGTTCCCTAAACTTTTTAAATGCCTAACGGCCAACTAGAAAATCGGCAACAATTACAAATTTAGGACAAACTTTTAATATAAGGGATTTTGGTCACTATCAAGCCGTACACTACCGGCAGAACAAATTGTTAACCCCGTAGAGGGTAATCTTGAACGGTTATTAAACACAGGAACAATAACAAATACACTGGTAAATACCCAAAACAGAAGACTGAACAGTGTCACAGAGAGGAATTTGTTCCTCTGCAAGCTTTCAAATTTTTCGACTGACCCAAATGCTGATCGAAATCATACCACAAGTTTGGCAGTGTGAATGGCACGTGAAAGATAACACCTACCACTGCTTATCATGCACATGTCCGCGCAAGTGTAATGATGGCTCTGAGCACTATGGGACTTAACATCTGTGGTCATCAGTCCCCTAGAACTTACAACTACTTAAACCTAACTAACCTAAGGACATCACACACACCCATGCCCGAGGCAGGATTCGAACCTGCGACCGTAGCGGTCACGCGGTTCCAGACTGAAGCGCTTAGAACCGCACGGCCACACCGTCCGGCAAGTGTAATGATACCAACGAGAGCACCGCACAGCACTGTGTGGTGCTAGCCTTGGTATCATTACACGTTTCAACCACCTTAAAACACGTTCTTCCAGTATAGCTCCTTGGCGAAGATCTACCGGTGGTAGTAGGCTCGGTTAGGTGTTTGCGCGTCGTCTCGCGGCGAACTTCTCTCGCTTCATTCAAATGCTCCCCACACGGCGTCCTGTCGGCATCGGGCGGGAAGACTGAAAGTTGCTGAAGTTATATCTTCCGGACAGCGGTGTGCTGACCACGCTACAGAGATGGCAAAGGCTATCTGCGTGTTGACCCGACGGATAACTTCCTGAATCGGGTGCTCGAAACGGACAGCTAATTGCGTCTGTTGGGCCCCATCCGCTCGGCCAGGCCAACCTCGCAGTCGACAACAAACCCCGGACCGCGCACGACAAAGCGGCCCTGGGCAGTGGCAGACTCTTCTTCTGAGTAAGTGTGTCCTGTCGCCAACCGCCCGCTGGAAGGTGCGGTCGGCCGCTGAGAGGGTTCGCCCCGGATCCCACGCGCCTCTGCGTGGAGAAAGTTCACCAAGCCAAGAAGAAAATGGTTCAAATGGCTCTGAGCACTATGGACTTAACATCTGAGGTCATCAGTCCCCTAGAACTTAGAACTACTTAAACCTAACTAACCTAAGGACATCTCACACATCCATGCCTGAGGCACGACTCGAACCTGCGACCATAGCGGTCGCGCGGTACCAGACAGAAGCGCCTAGAACCGCTCGGCCACAACGGCTGGCCAAGCAAAGAAGGCTTTATTAAATTTACATAAAGATGTGCCTGCAGGTGCTGAAATAGAATAAGAACACGTACGTAAACAGTAAACTGGAAGGACAGCGGCGTGGATAGAAAGTTCATACCGTCGAGCTCATGTTAAATAACACAAGTACAGTAATCTTATTGACACATGAATAAGTGCACATAGCTGGTGCACACCAGGACATTTAAACATAGTTCAATAACATACTTGCTGAAAAACAGCTAATTACCGTAATAAATACGGAATTTAAAAAAGGTAACCTTTTAAACGTATCTAGAAGAACAGTTTAAAATAATAAGGTATTTAAACAAATGCGTCAGATGAGCAAGCCCTTTCACAACACACCCTGGAAGCTACACTGCGCTCAAAACCTTCTCAAAATATCAAGTACGCAGTAATGAGACACAAGTAAAGTTACACAGTAAGCCGCTAATAAGGCAGTAAGCCAACTCATAGCAACGGAGGCTGGCGCAACACTAGATTACGTAGCGGCAGGTAGACCCACAGTACCAACAGCCACAAGGTTTACCCATCAGTCATGCATCGGCGATACAAGCAAGCCAGCAAGGACAGATCAAATAAGCAGCGAACGGATAGCCCTCGAAAGGTACTCAGGCGATTAACCCATCAACTGTCCCCAAACAGAAAATAGCGAGCACGGCAAGACACAGAAAGCAACACGTGCCGAATGCCAGTCGCACACCGCCACTACCACCGCCACTACCTCCGGCCCGGCAGGCTGCCCAGCTTCATCTCATCTCTCTCTCTTGCCGCCATGGCCGAGCCGAAGCAGCTCGCGAAGTGCAAGCGTGAAGGTCGCGCCAGCAGGTCTAAAGAGGAACAGAGGCGAGCCAGCCCGGCTCGGCCCTAGCAAGTGAGTGCTGAGTGTTGGTCCTCTTGTAAAATTATAAATGAATAGATTGTTGAAAAGGGATCGTCTAAACTAATGAAATGAAAGTTCGGTCCAAAATTAAACCCAGTTTATTATAATATCCTTCGTTATCACATACATGTATATGTTCAGAGCAACACATCAGCCACTGCGTCTCATTCCATCATCGACAGAGCAAGAGTGTGTTCCCCCCAAGCTGCAGAACCAGACTCAATGACTCTCCCCTCTCTGCTCTCTGCGTAGTTTGTGTGACTTTCCTACCTCAGTGGAAAGGCTCCGCTAAGTGCTGGCCAGTGATATTATTTTTAACACGCTAACTCACCACCGGGGAAAACATCTATTACGTTAGCCAGTCAGCTGTCTTTCTGTATATACTGTTCTCAAACAGTTAAGAGTCAGTCTCCAACTCTTCATTCGCGTCATTACTACAGCCAATATGCTCAACTCTTGTACATGACATGTTCAGAAACCGACATCCTGACTCGGACTTTCTATTACTTTTTTGAGAGTACCCAATGAAACTTCTTCCCGGTATTAACTAGATGTGAGGCTGTTCACTTCACTAAAGCGGCATCGAGAAGTTAGCTCAGCGCCCTTACAAAGAAGGGAAACACAACTGTGACCGTTCCCACGACACAACAGAGGTCTGTATATGTGACTGCCCTTTCACTCCACTGCTAACTAGGAGGTTCCCAGTTAGAGAAGAATACACTCTTTAGAACTGTGTTTTGACCGAACAGCTCGGTTAGTAAAACGGTAGTATTCTGAAGAGTCCAAGGGCCTTCACGGTTCATTATCTGACTTCTTTAGTCAGAGACTCTTACCCCATACCACACGGAGCACAGCTAGTGCAAAATTCTGCACCGCCTATGGGCAGGCACCCAGGCACAGCAGCCTAACTTCGAGTGACTGGATACCACACATTTCCCCAAACCCTCGTGCTTTCTCCACTGAAAGCCCGACCACTCTCCCTAAGAAACTCGATGGTTTCCAAGTAACTGCCCTGTGGTTCTGTTCTTTCCTCGGCTTGTCATTACCCAGCTAAAAATGTGCAACTACAGATATATGCAACGTGCAAACTACGATCACAATGGGGAAAATATTAAGATAGGAGTTGTTGGTTTAATTCTTGCTCTCGCTGCTACAATAATTAGCATTAAATGTTTGTTCAAATGGTTCAAATGGCACCGAGCACTATGGGACTTAACATCTGAGATCATCAGTCCCCTAGAACTTAGAACTACTTAAACCTAACTAACCTAAGGATATCACACACATCTATGCCCGAGGCAAGATTCGAACCTGCGACCGTACCGGTCGCGCGGTTTTAGACTGAAGCGCCTAGAACCGCTCGGCCACATCGGTCGGCAAATGTTTGTTGATTGGCAGGAGTATGACCCAGAATGAGATGAATTGAAATAAGAGATGTGCCAGGCAATGGTCTGACACTTTTCATCGGCATATTCAGATCTCTCACCCACTGAAAGCATGTAGCCACGGGTTCCTGAAGGACTGGCATACATTCAGTCGGCAGCCACTGTGATCGATGAACCTTGGCAGAGAGTTGATGCACGGTCGAATCAGATACCCATTACTTGTCATACAAGCCTAGTTCAACTCAATGCACTCGCATTCGGAAGGACGACGGTTCAATCCCGCGTCCGGCCATCCTGATTTAGGTTTTCCGTGATTTCCCTAAATCACTCCAGGCAAATGCCGGGATGGTTCCTCTGAAAGGGCACGGCCGACTTCCTTCCCCATCCTTCCCTAATCCGATGAGACCGATGACCACGCTGTCTGGTCTCCTTCCCCAAACCAACCAACCAACCAAACAACTCAATGCCTAGCCGGCTTATACACGTTTTTGCTGCCAAAAGTGCCAGATCGTGTACCAGATTTCTCGCTCTCTTACACCAAAATCACCTACAAATTTTAACACGTGCATTCTAAGACCAAAAAAAACGAAAAAAAAGAAAAAGAGCACATGTTCCACAAAATAATTATCCGAATGGGACGGAAATCGGAAAATGTTTCAGCAAAATTGGATGATTTATTAAAGAGGAGGAGTTTCACGAATTGAGCAAGTCAATGCGTTGGTCCAGTGGTTCAAATGGCTCTGAGCACTATGGGACTTGATATCTTAGGTCATCAGTCCCCTAGACGTAGAACTACTTAAACCTAACTAACCTAAGGACAGCACACACATCCATCCCCGAGCCATGATTCGAACCTGCGACCGTAGCAGCAGCGCGGTTCCGGACGGAAGCGCCTAGAACCGCTCGGCCACAACGGCCGGCTGCGTTGGTCACCTCAGACTCTTATGCAAGCAGTTATTCGGCTTGGCACTGATTGACAGAGATATTGTCTGTCCTCCAGAGGAACGTCGTGCCAAATTCTGTCCAACTGGCGTGTTAAATCGGCAAAATCTCGAGATATTTGGAGGCCCTCCCTATAATGCCCCAAACGTTCTCAACTGGAGAGAGGTCCGGCAACCTTTCTGGCCAAGACAGTGTCTGGCAAGCACGAAGACAAGCCGTAGAAACTATCGTCGTGTTTGGCAGGGCATTATCCTTCTTAAATATAAGCCCAGGATGGCTTGTCATGAAGGATAAGAATATGAGTGTGGAATATCCTCAATATACCACTGTGCTGTAAGGGTTCCACGAATGACAACAAACGGGTTCCTGCTAGGAAAAGATATGGCACCCTAGACCATCACTCCATGGTCCAAATGGCTCTGAGCACTATGGGACTTAACTTATGAGGTCAGCAGTCCCCTAGAACTTAGAACTACTTAAACCTAACTAACCTAAGGGCATCACACACATCCACGCCCGAGGCAGGATTCGAACCTGCGACTGTAGCAGTCGCGTGGTTCCAGACTGTAGCGCCTAGAACCGCTCGGCCACCCCGGCCGGCCATCACTCCATGTTGGCGGGCCATATGGCGGGCGGCAGTCGGGTTGGTATGACACCATTTGAATGGGGGGAGGGGGAGGGGGGCGTTTCCAGGCTTGTCTCAGCTTGGAATCTCATTGACTGGAGTATAATTGTCTTCAGTGATGCGTCCCACTTCAAACTGAGCTCCGATAACCAGCCAAGAGGAATAACTGCATGCTTGTGGACGCATTATTGACTTGCTCAATCTCTGAAGTTCTTTCTGCCGAATATATCATCTAATTCTTCTGAAATTACAATCATTTGTTTGTCTGTACATCACATCTGCCGATTTTCTTCCCGTTCAGATAATTTTTTGTAGTGCGTCTTTTTTTTCCTTAGAGTGTATTATTTCTCCGATATTGTACACGCACAATAAGGAAGATCTGCAGCAGATAGGCACTTGGTGCAGGGAATGGCAACTGACCCTTAACATAGACAAATGTAATGTACTGCGAATACATAGAAAGAAGGATCCTTTATTGTATGATTATATGATAGCGGAACAAACACTGGTAGCAGTTACTTCTGTAAAATATCTGGGAGTATGCGTACGGAACGATTTGAAGTGGAATGATCATACAAAATTAATTGTTTGTAAGGCTGGTGCCAGGTTGAGATTCATTGGTAGAGTCCTTAGAAAATTTAGTCCATCAACAAAGGAGGTGGATTACAAAACACTCGTTCGACCTATACTTTAGTATTGCTCATCAGTGTGGGATCCGTACCAGGTCGGGTTGACGGAGGAGATAGAGAAGATCCAAAGAAGAGCGGCGCGTTTCGTCACAGGGTTATTTGGTAACCGTGATAGCGTTACGGAGATGTTTAACAAACTCAAGTGGCAGACTCTGCAAGAGAGGCGCTCTGCATCGCGGTGTAGCTTGCTGTCCAGGTTTCGAGAGGGTGCGTTTCTGGATGAGGTATCGAATATATTGCATCCCCCTACTTATACCTCCCGAGGAGATCACGAATGTAAAATTAGAGAGATTCGAGCGCGCACGGATGCTTTCCGGCAGTCGTTCTTCCCGCGAACCATACGCGACTGGAACAGGAAAGGGAGGTAATGACAGTGGCACGTAAAGTGCCCTCCGCCACACACCGTTGGGTGGCTTGCGGAGTATGAATGTAGATGTAAGTAAAATATCGTTATTATTTGGTATCCCTCCTGATGTTTTAATGGCTGGAAGAGTATTTAAGTATGTTAATGGGCATAATCCTCACCACCATTACCACCACCACCACCATCACCACCACCACCACCACCACCACCATTTTAAACTTCATCATCATCGACGTCGTCGTCGCCGCCGTCATTGTCATCGCTTGTTTATTTCTTCCCTCTGTGCCCTTGGCGATGTTTTACTATCCATGTGTTACGACTTTTTTGCGATATTCCTTAGGTCTCTGTAGCTTGAAAGTTGGCAACTCTTCTAGAGAACGAGGGACTGACAAGAGCTGCCGATGCACTTGTGTGAACGTCGTCAGCCTTTGCTATTCGTGTTCTGGTAGTCCAGAACTGCACCACAGGGCACAAAAAAACATCTGTGTGGCGACCGACTGCAGGCAGCACCGCAGAGCGGCACCGTCATTAATTACCTGAAAACCTCAGAGCTTTTAATTTGTCCCCCGTCTTTGAGAGCGACCGCAGTTCCGCGGCGAGGCGTGTCTGCATCTTTTCACATTTTGTTCGCCCAAGAGACGAAGTTTCCGCAGCGCTCGCGGACGGAACGAAACGCCTTCTAACGAGCCGAGGCTCGCAGGGCTGCGAATTAATGCTTTGCGGCAGAGACAGCGGCGGCGGCAGCATCGGTACGGCCAATTATGAGAACTTCTCCCTCTGCGGGGGACGCCAACTTGAAACAGAAACCGTTCCATCCTTTCCCGCTTTCACGTCGCGCATAAATGAGATACGAGAGGGGCCTCCTCTCCTGGGACGGGAATAACTGCGTGTCACGCACTCGCCGGTCGCGACTCGGCTTTGGGTGGAAAAAAAGGGCGGGAGCGCCTGCCCGCCGCAGTAATCATTTATGGAGATAACATCGGGGCGTGCGTTGTGTGCGACCAGTGCCCTCGCTCCACGGCTTAAATTCGGGATAAACGGCCGTGCGCCACGGGAGGGGCGGCCGGTCGCAGCAACTCGTGGCAAAGCGTCACGTTGTAGAGGGGTGGGGGGTGGCGAGGAGATGGGGGACACCACACACACACACTTTACCGTCCAGCGCAAAAAGCCTGATGAAGGGTGACAGGAGGCAACGAAAGCTTGTGTGACTAATAGTGTGAGTTTTTTTTTAGGTCTGTCTAAGGTTTTTACAATACAGATCACAACACTCTTTTTTACATCCACAACTACATTTATTGCACTTGGTGGTGGGTGCTTTGTGTATCACTGTCACTCTCTACATCTATGTATATACTCTGCAAGCTCTCATATGGAATATGATGGAGGGTATCTTTCCCTTTCTTGTTCTGCTTAGAAACAATGAGGGACAAACAACTGTTTATATGCCTCCATATGACTCCTAATCTCTCTTGCTATGTCTGATGACAAGTGCTTTTGCTGCGACAGAGCAGTTCTTCAGTCAGCAGCAAATGCCATTTCCCTAAGTTTTCTTAATATTGTTTCAGGAAAAGAGTATCATCTTGCCTCTAGGGATCCCCATTTGAGTTCACAAAGCACCTCTGTAATATTTGCATGTTGATCGATGCTACTGGTAACAAATCTAGCAGCATAACAAATCTAGCGACTTCAATGTCTTCCTTTTATCCAAAATAGTAGGCATACCAAACTGCTAATCAGTATTCAAGAATGGGTCACACAGGTGTTCTTTATGTGGATGAGCTATATTTTCTTAAGACTCCCAATAAACCAAAGTTTATATCTGTCTTCCCTGCTAGTATCCTATGTGCTTGTTCCACTTCATATTGCTTTGCAATGTTATGCCTAGATTTTTAATCGATCTGAGAGTGTTTGGCAGCACACCACTAATACTGTATTGACATTGTGGGGCTGTTTTTTCTACTCATCCACGTTAAATTACGTATTTCTACATTCAGTGCAATCTCGTCTGCCTCACACAAAATTGAGATTCGAGCCATTCTGTATTCTAGGACAGTTACTCAATGACTTTACTTTCCCATATACTACAGCATCATCAGTAAATAGTAGTAGATTGCTGCTCCCCCTATCCATCACATTGTTTCTGTATACAGAGAACAAGTGTCGTCCTATCACACTTCCCTGGGGCACTCTTGACAGTACCATTGTCTCTGATGAACACGTACTGTCCAGAGCAGTATAGTTGATCTTAAATCTACCTCATATACTTAGACATTTCTTAAAAGTCTGCAGTGGAGCACTGTATCTCCACCTCCTGCTGCAGTCATGAATGGTATATTGGAAGAATGATTGTTAGTAAACCTTTCAGCCAGATTGTCTTACCTTCACGATCTTTCCTGCGAGATGTATGTAGCAGGAAGCAATAAAATGGTTGACTCGTTTAGGAATGTACGCTACATGGTGATGCACAGATTCACTCTTGTAGTATCTGCCTCTGTAGTATAATGGGCATCTCCACGATCCTTTCACGCACACTAAATGAACCTGTGACGAAACGTGCTGCTCTTCTTTGGATCTTCTCTATTTCGTCTATCAATCCGATTCAGAACAGGTCCCAAGCTGACGAGCAGCATTCAAGTATCGGTCGAATGAGTGGACTACGCTTCCCGAAATTTCGTCCCATGAACATCAGTCTGGTAGCTGTTTCATTGTTAACTCGTTTTTTTCAGTTGTTCATCTTTAAATCGCTCTGTACAAACAAATTTTCCCAGATATTTAACTGGTGTGACTGTTTCTAGTTAATGTTCCATAATGCTGTTACCATACAATAAAGAGGAAGATATTGTTTATAAGTTTCAAAGTACAGTTAGGAAGTGCTTCATTTCATAGTTTATTAATAGATACCAATGGGTCGTATTAGCTCATGCAGTTTTAATGACGAATCTAGATGTGAATTGCGAAAACTTGCTATCGTTGTTAAATGTTGGGAATGCAGCTGACCTTACTGTATATAATTAATCTTCCATCGCATCTAGTAGAGCAGAAATAGTGCTCTCTAACTATATTGCAAGCTTCATAGTGTAGCCGAACAGAGGCGAAACAATGAATGAAATGTAGGAGTGTAGTTACTGAAAACGAAAGATTTTTTGGATGTAGAGCCACATCGTTTCCATCCTCGCAGCCACTATATGGATGAAACCGGTGTTATGGTGACACTTAGAAGCACGCCTATGGGCATAGTGATAGTGAAATACATTTTAGCTCTGATACCACCTGAGCTATTGCGACAAGACAAGTATGTTTTTTAATGGAACGAAATTATTTTAATGGCATTCAAGTGATATTGAAAAAACAAGTACAGCCACCATTGATGATGGCGTTGAAGCCGTTCGTAAAAGTATGCGAGAAATGTACTAAAACTGAAAGGCAAAACGACGGGAATTCGCTATTGATGTGTAAACATCACCAAGTTGGGTTGTCAAGCCAAGCTCTTTCGTTATATATAGGAAGAAGACAGGACTATGCTGCCAAGAAAAATCATATTTCTTGTTTGGTCTACTTTATACGGCACAGATACAGATACGACTGTCATAAATGCAGTTATATGTTAACTGTAACATCTATGTACTGTTGAATCAGAAGGGTCCTAGGAAAATTATGGCAGACGTGTATACATAATCATGTTTAAGTGAATACCTTCTGTGGAAGCAAGAAAACATTCGAAAGAACTGATACAATGATGTAAGTGAATACCTTCTGTGGAAGCAAGAAAACATTCGAAAGAACTGATACAATGATGTGTCTTGACACAAGATCCCCACTTCAATTTTTTTACACTGCAATAGTAGATTCTGGTCGCCTCTTCCTCCAATTTTCGTGCGTCCGTCGACATTTTTGCGAGAATATTTAACATGCCTTATATCGTTGTACTCATTTTTTCACGAGAGTTGAATACCATGCAAAAAGGAAGCAGCTGTGTTTAAAAAGAAATCTCATTTCAGTATGTCCACTGACACAAGGGTTAAAAGTATATATATACGGTGAAGAAAAATGCTATACTTGGCGGTTAGCATGTGATTTCTTATCCCAGTGCTAGACAAAAATGTATCCAACAAAACCTAGTCCCGCCAATAGATTTAATATAAATGCGATTTAAAAAAACGAGACCGTCACTATGCTGTAACTGCGTGCAGCGTGGCCAAGAACAGGCAGCGTGAACTCTGCGCTCTACCGGAGCTGTCCCACTAGTTCAGTGAGACGAGTGGATGCCGTGGGAAACGGATACACAGACTCGCCGATGTTCGCACCAAACTCTTTCTTTTTTCAGTTAGAGCATCGAACTGTATCCAGTTTATACCTCCACAATGCATTGTCTTGGTATTTCTTTCCGTTACTGTTACCTTTATTTAAACATTTACATATCACACGAACTTCTTACAGATGCAAAAGAACACTTTGTTTCGTCGGGCCGGCCGAAGTGGCCGTGCGGTTAAAGGCACTGCAGTCTGGAACCACAAGACCGCTACGGTCGCAGGTTCGAATCCTGCCTCGGGCATGGATGTTTGTGATGTCCTTAGGTTAGTTCGGTTTAACTAGTTCTAAGTTCTAGGGGACTAATGACCTCAGCAGTTGAGTCCCATATTGCTCAGAGCCATTTTTTTTGTTTCGTCGAAGACACAGATAAAGCAAATAGAAAATGATAGTGGATGCAGTAACATCATCAGTATCCAACGCGGTACTAAAAACACGACAGATGGGTTACAATCAAATGCGCATTATGCTATGCACAATAAATTCATATACCGTACTTTCGACGTCCGGGCTTGTCTTTACGGGGCTGGTACGTACATGTACGGGCAACGTTCACTTTAGAGATGCTGTTCAAAGCGACCACCCTGCATTTGCCAATACTTCGCTATTCGTTGGATCATACTTCGTTGGACCGTATGCAACGAACCTGCATCCACCATTGCCAAAGCGCCATGCACGCAAGCCATTAGGGCATATATACATCCATGGGTGGAATACTATAAAGCTGTTCCTTTAAAAATCCGGTAGGTTAAGGTCCGAGGAATTTGGAGGCCAAAACAGTGGACCTTCGCGACCAATCAACTTCCTCTGAAACGCTTCATTTAAATAGTTACGTACATTCATTCCAGAGAGTGGTGGTGCAGCATTATGCTGAAACCATAGCGATCACCAAACACCGTGTGGAATGTTTCCTAATGCATCAAGCAAAGTATTGCAAAGAAGCGTACGTAAGCAATACGTGAGGACCTGTCAGTCCATTTCACGTACTTTACAAAGTGTTCGTTGTCTTCCACTTATTGCAAAAACCATTCACAAAACTGTACTCGTCAATGCGGTATTATGGCCGCTGGTGTTGAGTTAACGTGTAGTGATATGGATACAGTTCTTCATCGCACAACACATCAACAGCCTTTCTTTGAGATATCTGGAACTTAGGTGATTGCTGAACGGTTTCAAGTAGTGTGGCCTCTGTTTGTGGAGTACGTCTCGTCCTTGGACGACCTCTGCCCATTGCTTGTGGATGAAGATCACCGGTTTCCCGAAGGCATTGCTTCAGGCGACGCAAAACATTCTTGTCGGGCTGGCGCCTTTGAGGATATCATGCGGCATATGTATGAGCAGCAGCAGCAGCTTGGTTATCCGATGCACACAGCACCAAAAGCTTATTGACATATTCATCGTTTGTGTTTTCCATCGGTTTGCTGACCTATATGAACTTGACAGGACCAGTTAGTAGACACATGCATGCAATTTCAGCATCGCGATGTCATGTGATAGGCTATAGCCATGAGACAAGATGATGCCCTGTTATAAACGATAAGAGCTAGGGAAAAGACGTCAAAAAAATAAAATTAAAACAAATAAAAAAAGAACCCGACGATGATTCAAACCATAGCTTCAGGGTAGATGAGTGTTTCATGTCCCACCTCTTTATTCAGTCAGCTGTGACGGCTGGTATAGTAGAGCGAGGAGTGGGGGACGTAGGGCGGGGTATGATCACGTTGTTCTGCACATTGAAAAGCGCTGCATGAAGTGACACTGTTGCCAGCTCCTCGTTTTGGCACATGTGTTTTCAAAATGCAACTCCAATTGCGGCATTTTATATATATATATATATATATATATATATATATATATATATATATATATGCCGCAGTGGTAACATCGTTTCCTGTCGTATGACTGAAGTTAAACGCTATCAGGCTTGTCTAGCACTTGGATGAGTGACTGTCCGGTCTGCCTAGCACTGTTGGCCAGTGGGAAGCACTCAGCCCTTGTGAAGCAAATTGAGGATATACTTGATTAAGAAGTAGCAACTCCACTCACGAGAAATGACAATGACTGGGAGAGCGGTGTGGTGACTACATGCCCCTCCATATAGGCGTCCTAAGTGATGCCTTTGGGCTGAGTATGACACAGTGGCCGGTTGGTACCGTTGTGCGTTGTAGGCATATATACCGCTCACCCAATCGTTGTCAGTTCTCGTGAGTGGAGTTGCTACTTCTTAATCAAGTATCTTCCCAATTTGCTTCACAAGGGCTGAGTGCATCCCACTTGCCAACAGTGCTAGACAGACCAGACAGTCATTCATCCAAGTGCTAGACAAGCCCCGATAGTGTTTAACTTCACACATACACACAAACATATATATATATATATATATATATATATATATATATATATATATATATGTGTGTGTGTGTGTGTGTGTGTGTGTGTGTGTGTGTGTGTGTGTGTGTGTGTAAGTCTCTTAACTCTTGTATCAACCGACATATCATATATACTGGGTGTCTCTCCTAAGACTAGTCACGAGCATTTTCCCTGATGTTTCGGTAGATATTCGCAATATCGTTTGTGAAACAAGTAGCTGCAGTCAGTGCAAACACATACTCGTACTGCTCATCATGTCTTTCATGCGACGTGCGGTATCGACAGAAAGCGTCGGTTTGTTTCCCACTACAAACACAACGGTTTTTAAAGAGGAATTTTACGTGCTTACTCAATAAAGCGAACATAAAATTTAGTGTGACATTCAATTTAGCAATGTGTATTAATATTGGCCAGTAAAACAGAAACAGTTAGTAGTATTCAAGTAGCAACTGAGCAGCTCTGCTGCATGCCGGTGCGGGCTAAGACAGTACTGTCGCTGCTGGAATACTGTTCTTCTTCGTCTCTTACTGTCCCTGTTAATATCGCACTAGGCTAATTTTGGACTGCTCATTCACACAGGTACGTAAAATTCCGCTTTAAAAATCATATTGTTTGTAATGGGAAACAAACTGACACTTTTTGCTGACACTGTGCACCTCATGAAACACGTCACAGCAGTATTCGTATGGGCTGACTCCAACTATATATTTCAAATATCTGCCGATACACCGTAGCAAATTTGCCTGGCGGCTCTTGGGAGGCTTGCACCTGGTTACCAGACAGCAGGAAATCCGGGATCGTGCCTCAGCTTTCCTCTAATTTTCAGCTGACATTTCACATTCAGTAAATTTCAGTTCAGATGCGCTATATCGGAACTGATATGCAGGGTGTCCATAATTAAAATTTCACTTTCAAAACGCTGTAGAAAGAGAACCACTGTTCAGAATGACTTCAAATTTGAACAGTATATTATTGACGCAGGGGGAAACGTCATGGAACAAAAAAAAATAGCGAAAATGTGAACAACAAATGGTGCTGTAAGCGTCAGAACGCGCACACCAACAGATCCTATTTTCACAGTCGTTCTTCAGTTTGCGTCAAAGACGTCCAACATCGTTGTCTCCCTATAGGATTGCGAACTGCTGGCAAAGCTCTTTTACAACAATGGCAATAGCTCTGCAGAGGTTCCGGACATTCAAAGATATTTAAAAAAAGGCATTGATGTCTGCCATGGGTCCGGAGAAAATGATTACAAAATTCGAAACGACGGATTCTTTTGAAGTGCCATGTGGCAGAGGGAGGCGAGCAGTTGATCCGACATCGGTTGAAGACGTGACCGCAGAATTGCAGGAGGGGTCGAGTGATGGTGTGCAAACATGCAGTGCACGGGAAAGTGTCCGAATGTTGGACATGCCTGCGAGCGCGGTGCATAAAATCCTATGAAACATCCTCCGTTGCTATCCATACAAAATCATTTGTGCTCAGGACTGCTGCCTGCTGACCTACTAGTGAGACAAACGTTCCCTCTGGAATTTCTTGTTAGCATGGAAGTGGACAATGAATGGCCGTGGAAAATTCTGTGTACCGACGAAGCCCATTTCCATCTGTAAAGACATGTCAATACGCAGAACTGCAGAATATGGGCGACGGGAAATCCGCACGCGCATCAACCGGTACCGCTTCATTCTGAAAACATGATTGTATGGTGATGGTTTATGGCATCGTTTATCGTAGGGCCGTATTTCTTCGAGGAGATGAATCCTGCGGCTCCTGTTACCTGTAGCGCACCAACGTCGTTCCAACACTTCAGTAGCGTGGATGTGTGGGTAGAGTAATTTTTATGCAAGATGGTTCTTCTCCGCACATTGCACATCCAGTGAAGCGGCTGCTACAGCGGCATTTTGGAAATGCTAGAATTATTAGCCGTCATTTCCCTACAGCTTGGCCATCCGTATCACTTGACCTTAATACGTGTGACTTTTGGCTGTGAGGTTATCTGAAAGATGTCGCATTGAGTGCTCCAGTTACGAACGTAGATGAAGTTAAGGCACCCATTGCGCAGTGCATTCTGACCGTGACCACCGAGACACTCCGATCTATTGTGGAACATGCTGTTCCTCGATTTCAACTTGTCGCAGAAAACGGTGGGCAGCATATTGAGCATGTCTTGCGCCAGTCTCAAGACTATTAGGAACTGATGTCATTTTGATTTTTTAGTGGCTTTTGGTCCCAAGAAAATTAAAAACCGATTTTTCCCATCCGATTGGTACGACCTTGACTTTGTGGATGGGCTTACCTAACTACTATTGCCACAAATGCTGACTGCCACACTTGTGCAGTGAGGGTGTAATGTGAAACGCAACTATAGCCGTCGTACTGCGATTCATCCATCATTTGTAGCCGACGCCATTTACGTTAATACGCTTACAGCGCCACCTATCATTAAAAAAAATTTTTTTTGTTCAATGACGTTTCGCCTTGCGTCAATAAATGCTGCTCAAATTTGACGGTATTCTGAGCAGTGGTTCTCTCTCTACAACGTTTTGAAACTGAGGCTTTAATTATGGAAACATTGTAATTTCATGTTATTTCACCTTCATTTACTTCATCCCAATCCATTTGTTTCATTCCAGTCCATTTAACCCATCTGATTTTGAAAAATACTGCTGACAAGCAACAACCGTGCCTGAGTCCGTCATTTACGGGGAAGTTGTCTGAAAACATAATCCACATTTAAATTTTACCCCTATAAGCTTGTAACGTTCTAGTTACACGCATTTTTTTTTAAATTCCCCGCTAAAATATTAATTTGAAATGGACAGCGGATATTAAATTGTTGCTGAGTAATGGCTCTGAGCACTATGGGACTTAACATCGGAGGTCATCAGTCCCCTATCACTTACAACTACTTAAACCTAACTAACCTAAGGACATCACACACATCCATGTCCGAGGCAGGATTCGAACCTGCGACCGTAGCAGTCGCGCGGTTCCGGACTGAAGCGCCTAGAACCGCTCGGCCACCGTGGCCGGCTGCTGAGTAATGAGAGAAGGGCAAAAAGTGGTCAACATCCTTTTATTAATAAAGTTTTAAAAAATTGTTTTATATACACTGCAATGAACGACCGAGCCTCCAGCCAGCTGCACGTTTCAGTGTACTCAGTAGCTGGAAAAACGTGGTGCCTTCGGGGAAAACGATCTGAGAGCCACGACACCCATAACGAGTCTTTGTTTTCTCAAGAATCAGTACAAATATAGTACTGTAATATGTTTTATTCACTCTGGCCAGAACGGTTTATAATTGCGCCAGAGCGCAGCTATCTATATCTTCTTCTGTCTCTACAAAGTGGTCAGAAAGAGTCTGAAAAGCTTGTAAGAATGTTGCAGGGTAAGTTGTGCTCAGAAATAATTTTTCAGAAAAAAATTCGGCAAGCTGCGCCGCTTCCGAGTTAATTAGCATTGAAGTTAACGTAACAGGCCGTTGCGCTCGCAAATTCAACCTCTCCGCCAGACACGATTAGTGTCCGGTGCTCTCATAGCATAGATGACAGTCCACGGAATTCCTGAGCCTTTGGCTCGGATTCGTTTCTTATTAACGTCCCACGTCCAATTTTCATACCGCTCTCGTTTTACGTGTTTAAGAAACCAAACGAAGAACACCTTTGACGACATCATGCTTGGCTGGCCGTTTGAATTTGCCAACGCAACAGCCTGATTGGCCATCTTCGATGTTAATCAACTCTGAAACGGTGCAACTTAACGAATTTTTTGCTCAACAATTTTTCACAGTCAACCTACACTGCGACACTCTCACAAGCTTTTCAGGTTGTTTCTGATTACCCCGTATTTCTGTATCTGTATAAATCATGAAACTGTAAAATCGTCGTGTCTGTGTGTTTTTTCGAATACGGTAATCTGCAAAAGTACTACTCGAATTCTCATGCGATTTTTGCAGGTAACTTGAGAATAGCGTTGAGCAACGTATAGGCTTTATTTCATCGAAACCGAAAGACGAAAAAATAGATATTGTGATTTAAAGTTTTATCTAAAACCGTCTACTCAGCTCAGTAGTTCAAATGCTTAATCATCACGGTGTAGCACACCAAACAAGCAATAGATAGCGCTGATAGTTTTGTACTACACCAAACAAGTAATAGATGGCGCTGATAGTATTGTTAACTCGGTGGCAGATTTGTTTTCGGAAGTATACGTCAGTGACATAGTTAAGCTCCGCAATCTCATTTTAACGAGTACAAATAACATCGAATTTACTTGGCTATGGTACATGAATATACTGATTTCGCATTGTGCACTACAAACTTAAAGACATCTGATTGCTTATTTCGAGATATTTTATTTATATTTGACTTCTTTCCTAGGAAAGTTCTTTTGCCTCAGTGACAGAAGTATTTTCTAAAGTTTATGTCAATGACAGAATTAAGCACCGCAATCTTATCTTTATGAATACAAATTAACAATGAATTTATTTTGTTCAGAGATACAGATTTACTGGTTTCACCTTGTGTATTAAAAACTTAACGACATTGCTTTGTTTCATTCGATAGGTTTTATTTATATTATATGCTAGTAAAAACGAACTTATTGCCTAATATTACATTTTGATTTCGTTTTGTTTACAAATAAACATGCCTAGAAAACCGTTAAGTCTTTCTGAATGCATCAAAACGGATAAAAGATTGAGAACTTTGGGGTCTCAAGAAACCAATGCAGATAGTGAGGGGAAATTTGCATCAGCTCAAGAACCTCATGCTATAAGTCGTTCTTTGGAAACTCCTTGCAGAAGCAAGGTGCGACGTTAACTTTGATCGAGAGCGTCATGCATTATCTCATTCCTCAGGAACTTTCACTCGCAGGGGCTCAATGTTATTTCTCTCCAATGTTACATCATAGGAGCGGAAATTTTGATGGAAAGTAGTGCAGGAGAGCAAGTTTTATGCCCCAAATACTGTACGCCCCCGGTATCTGAGTGGTCAGCGCGACAGAATGCCAATTATCAGGGCCCGGGTTCGATTCCCTGCTGAATCGGAGATTTTCTCCGCTCAGGGACTGGGTGTTGTGTTGTCTTAATCATCATTATTTCATCCCCCATCGACGCGCAAGTCGTCGAAGTGGCGTCAAATCGAAAGACTTGCACCCGGCGAACGGTCTACCCGACGGGAGGCCCTAGTCACACGACCTTTACATTTACCCCAAATGCTGCTTATTCATAAGAGTTTACCATTTCGCTTCAAACATTTATAATTCCTAGTGAGACTATGTTACACTAAGACCACAAACGAAACACAAAGCCCGGCGCTGTGTGTTGCAGACGTAGACCTTAGTGTCAGCTGCTTTTCGCACGGCCATCTCTACATGGCTTTCTCCGATGTTAGTGAAGCAAATAAAGTCTTCGTTCATGTCCTCACTCATTCGACTTAAAACGTTGTATACCAAGAGGTCTTATTGGGCGAAAATAAATCCATGCATATGAAGTCTCAGGCACAGTCACAAATAAATAACGAGGCAAGGCCACGTTTCTCAGTTCTCATTAATATTTTTAAAGACGGTTGGAAGTTAGCTCAGCGAGGCGCACCGTCTGTAAAGTTATTGAAGAATATACTGTGTTTTAAATCAGTGACTGATCGTGTATATTTAAAAGTAGCTGTCTGTTTATTGTCGCCGGCCTGTGTGGCCGAGCGGTTCTAGGCGCTACGGTCGCAGGTTCGAATCCTGCCTCGGGCATGGATGTGTGTGATGTCCTTAGGTTAGTTAGGTTTAAGAAGTTCTAAGTTGTAGGGGACTGATGACCTCAGAAGTTAAGTCCCATAGTGCTCAGAGCCATTTGAATCATTTTTGTTTATTGTCGCCAGCTTTGCGCAGCGTGCGTTTTTCAAATCCCTGTGAGAAACTAAGACAAAAATTTATTTCTAGGGCTAACATTTTTCATTCAGTTGGTTTATTGGCGGCGCATGTAGTGACATATTTTACCTCAGACGGTAAATCTAGGGGCCCAGTTATGACTCTTTTACCGGTAACTTAAATTTCCCAGGAGACATTTATTGATGCCCTTTATTGCGGTGTTTCAGCCGAAACAAATTATGAGAAATAGTATGAATTATTACTTAGCTGTAGCCATCTGGATTGTAGTCAAGCTTAAACAACAATAAATAACCCTCATTTTAAGAGAAGGAGCAGCTACAGCCCTGCTACAAACACCTCACTGTGCTTAGGTATTTCAAATCTACGTCTGTATAGATACTCCACAAGCCACTGTACGGTGCGTGTCGGAGGGTACCATGTACCACTACTTGTCAGTTCCCCCCCTCCCACCCCCCCCCCTGTTCTACTCGTAAATAGAGCGAGGGAAAACAGACTGTCTTTATGCCTCCGTATCAACCCTGATTTCTCTAATCTTATCTTCGTGGTCCTTCCACGCAATGTATTTGGTAGCAGTAGAATCGTTCGGCAGTCATCATCAAGCGTCGGTTCTCTGCATTTTGTCAGTAGTATTCCTCGAAAAGAACGTCGCATTGCCTCCAGAGATTCACATTTGAGTTCCAAAAGCATCTCCGTAACACTTAGGTGTTGATCGAACCTACCGGTAACAAATCTAGCCGCCCGCCTCTGAATTCCTTCAATGTCTGCCTTCAATCGCACCTCTTACGGATCCCAAACACTCGAGGAGAACTCAAGAATAGGTCGCACCAACCTCCTATATGCTGTCTTCTCTACAGGTGAATCACTGTTTCCCAAAACTATCCCAGTAAACCGAAGTTGACCATTTGCCTTCCCTACCGCAGTTTTTACGTGCCGTTCCACCTCATATTGCTTTGCAGCGTTACGCCCAGATATTTAAACGACTTGACTGTGTCAAGCAGGACACTAGTAGTGCCGTATCCCAACATTACAGGTTTGTTCTTCCTATTCATCGGCATTAACTTACATTTTTCCACATTCATCACACCAACTGTGAATTTTGTCTACGTTGTCTTGTATCTTGCTACTGTCACTCAACTTCGACACCTTACCGTTCACCACGGCATCATCAGCCAACAACCGCAGATTGCTACCCCTCACGGTCAGCCAAATCATTTATGTATATTGTCGCAGAAGAAGCTGATAAGGGAACCTCCCCATCGCACCCCCCTCAGATTTAGTTATAAGTTGGCACAGTGGATAGGCCTTGAAAAACTGAACAAAGATCAATCGAGAAAACAGGAAGAAGTTGTGTGGGACTATGAAAAAAATAAGCAAAATATACAAACTGAGTAGTCTATGCACAAGATAGGCAACAACAAGGAGAGTGGTAGCTCAGGAGCGCCGTGGTCCTTAGCGTGAGTAGCTGCGAAGCGAGAGCTGCTTGGTTCAAGACTTCCCTCGAGTGAGAAGTTTACTTTCTTTATTTTCGCAAAGTTATGATCTGTCCGTTCGTTCACTGACGTCTTTGTTCACTGTAATACGTTTAGTGTGTGTGTTTTCCGACCACACCGCAAAACCGTGCGATTAGTACACGAAAGGACGTGCCTTTCCAATGGGAACAGAAAACGTTTGATCGCAAGGCCAAAGGTCAACCGATTCCTCCACAGGAAAACACGTCTGATATATTCTATACGACACTGGTGACGGCATGTGCGTCACATGACAGGAATATGTTGTCGACCCATCTAACTTGTACACTTGACGAATGGGTAAAAAGATTCTTCTACCTTGCCCAATTTAGGTTTTCTTGTGGATGTGATACTCACTCCCAGAAAAGTGAGAAAACATAAGAGTTTGTCACATAAACTGCAACAAGTAAATGCAACAGTTTCACAGTCGTACAGTTTTCCCTGTGCTCTGTCAAAACATATGTTTTTAACGTTTACAAATTTTTCCGTGTCTAGACCCTCAAATCCTGCATATGTCCAAGCAAATCTGAACATGTCCTGGAATTTTGGAGAGGGAAGTTGATCATGTGTGAGCGCCTGAACTTTGATAATTGTCTGAAAATAAAAAATTAAACATTTCACTCAAGGGAAGACTGGAACCGAGGACCTCGCGTTCCGCAGCTGCTCACGCTAACCACGGGACCACTGCGCTCCTGAGCTCAGACTATCATTGATTTTGCCTATCTTGCAGATGGACTACAAAGTTTGTATATTTTACTTATTTTTTTCATAGTTCCACACAACTTCTTCCTGTTTTCTCGATTGGTCTTTGTTCAGTTTTTCAAGGCCTATCGACTGTGCCAACTTATAACTAAATCTGAGGGGGGTGCGATGGGGAGGTTCCCTTGTGAATAGCACCATGGTGTAGTGGTTATGATACTAAACTGTTGCATGGAGGGTCGTGAGTTGAAAACTCACCTGGACTGTACAATTTAATTTCTATATTCGGTTCGAGTACACTCTAGAAGTATCCACAAGTGTCAAGAATCATTTTACTAGAATGTTCTGTAGTTGTATACATACTGTACGTGTTCTGGCAGGAGGCAGTTTGTTCCGCGCTCTTGTCTGTGCAAGTGCTGAATAAACCTTCGTTAAGTGAAGTTAGTGTTCGTCATTCATCTAGTTACACCTTCTTCTACGTGACAATGTAGAGAACAATAGCGGCCCTATCACACTTCCCTGGGGCACTCCTCACGATGCCCTTGTCCATACTCCACCTTCTAGGTCGCACTAATCAAGTCAGATCCGTTCGGTGCTGCAAGTGTTGGCCACGGGGCACCCCTGGTGCCAGACAGAGCCGCCCCCGCTGCCGCTGCTGCTTGGCCTCGCACCTCAGAGCCCGCGGTCCCGCAGCACTCTTCCAGATTGGGACAGCCCTCCTTACGACCGACCGAGAGAGAAATATGACTGGCTTTTATTGTGCCTCCAGCGGCGGAGCTGTTCCTCCACCGCTTTATGCTCGCCCACTACCTGGAACACCTCCTCTGATATTTATGGCTTGCTTGCCGCAGCGATATTGAACTCGGCGCGATATTTCTCGTTAATATTAAAAAGCGAATGTGCGGCGGTCGGAAATAATTGTTCGGTCTGCGTTTTCTCGTTTTATTGAGCACTACCAAGTTCGATTTTCTCAGTATTTATGTGTAGCACACTTTACAAAATTCATTGCTCCCCGCATCTAATATGCAAACGAACACTGGATATTTCTCATTCTCTCTTGTGTTTGTTTTATTTTTTCTGCTTATCTGATCCTGGACCCTTGCCTGGCAAAATCTTTCAGGCCCTATACAGGGTGTTACAAAAAGGTACGGCCAAACTGTCAGGAAACATTCCTCACACACAAAGAAAGAAAATATGTTATGTGGACATGTGTCTGGAAACGCGTAATTTCCATGTTAGAGCTCATTTTAGTGTCGTCAGTATGTACTGTACTTCCTCGATTCACCGCCAGCTGGCCCAGTTGAAGGATGGTAATGTTGACTTCGGTGCTTGTGTTGACATGCGACTCATTGCTCTACAGTACATCAGTACGTAGCATCAACAGGTTAGTGTTCATCACGAACGTGGTTTTGCAGTCAGTGCAATATTTACAAATGCGGAGTTGGCAGATGCCCATTTGATGTATGGATTAGCACGGGGCAATAGCCGTAGCGCGGTACGTTTGTATCGATACAGATTTCCCGAACGAAGGTGTCCCGACAGGAAGACGTTCGAAGCAATTGATCGGCGTCTTAGGGAGCACAGAACATTCCAGCCTATGATTCGCGACTGGGGAAGACCCAGAACGACGAGCACACCTGCAATGGACGAGGCAATTCTTCGTGCAGTTGACGATAACCCTAATGTCAGCGTCAGAGAAGTTGCTGCTGTACAAGGTAACGCTGACCACGTCACTGTATGGAGAGTGCTACGGGAGAACCAGTTGTTTCCGTACCATGTACAGCGTGGGTTCATCCAACAATGTGTCAATTCTCATTTCAGTGCAAATGTTCTCTTTACGGATTCCAATGTGATCAAATTGTAAATTTTCACAATCAACATGTGTGGGCTGACGAGAAACCGCACGCAATTGTGCAATCAAGTCACCAACACAGATTTTCTGTGAACGTTTGGGCAGGCATTGTTGGTGATGTCTTGATTGGGCCCCACGTTCTTCCACCTACGCTCAATGGAGCACGTTATCATGATTTCATACGGGATACTCTACCTGTGCTGCTAGAACATGTGCCTTTACAAGTACGACACAACATGTGGTTCATGCACGATGGAGCTCCTGCACATTTCAGTCGAAGTGTTCGTACGCTTCTCAACAACAGATTCGGTGACCGATGGATTGGTAGAGGCGGACCAATTCCATGGCCTCCACGCTCTCCTGACCTCAACCCTCTTGACTTTCATTTATGGGGGCATTTGAAAGCTCTTGTCTATGCAACCCCGATACCAAATGTAGAGACTCTTCGTGCTCGTATTGTGGACGGCTGTGATACAATACGCCATTCTCCAGGGCTGCATCAGCGCATCAGGGATTCCATGCGACGGAGGGTGGATGCATGTATCCTCGCTAACGGAGGACATTCTGAATATTTCCTGTAACAAAGTGTTTGAAGTCACGCTGGTACGTTCTGTTGCTGTGTGTTTCCATTCCATGATTAATGTGATTTGAAGAGAAGTAATAAAATGAGTTCTAACCTGGAAAGTAAGCGTTTCCGGACACATGTCCACATAACATATTTTCTTTCTTTGTGTGTCAGGAATGTTTCCTGAAAGTTTGGCCGTACCTTTTTGTAACACCCTGTATAACACCAAGCCATTATTACAACTTCGGTCTTAGAGTCATCTTCAAGTGCAATGCAACATCCCTCAGCAGATGTGTGACATGACTGTTACATGACGTCATGAGATACTGTTTCATTTTCTGCCACTATTTCGTGCTTGTTTTATTGAGTGTAATGCACTGGTGTGCCTGGAAGGAAAGCTTTGCGTTTTTCTCGGTAGGAAGGTGCACTCCCGGTGTGATCTCAGTTCCTGTGTGTCTGCAGGAGATGGTCTCATTAGGAGGCACGACCATCTCCACGGAGTTGGGCACTTGTCATGGAAGTTGGGCTGCTGCCTGTTCCGAGCTTTTATTGGCAGATCTGGCACGTGCGTTCTCTCATAACAGGGCATTTCTTGTTGCCAGCACCGTCACCAGACAATCTTAGTCATTAGTCTTCTGATTGGTATGATGCGGCCCGCCCCGAATTCCTCTTCTGTACCGTCCCTTCTTCTTGTCAGCATGATATTTACCACATATTTTTTCCTCGCTGATTCTGCAGAGAATCTCCTCATCCCTTACCGTATCAGCCCACCTAATTTTCAATATCCTTCTTCCAAATCTCAAATGTTTCGATCCTCTTCTACTCCGGTGTTCCCATAGCTCATGTCTCGCTACCAAACAATGTTGTGCTTCGGACGAACATTTTCAGAAATGTCTTCCTCAAATTAAGACCTATGTTTCATGCCAGCAGTCTTCTCTTGGCCAGAAATGCCCTTTTGGCCAGTGGTAGTCTGCTTTTTATGGCCATCTTGCTCCTTCCATCATAGGTTAATTCGCTGCAAAGGTAGCAGAATTTCTTAACTTCGTCTTCTTCGTAAGCCACAGTTTCTAATGATAAGTTTGCCGTTAATCTCATTTCTGCTACTTCTCAATAACTTCGTCTTTCTTCGATTTACTCTCAGTCCAAATTCTGCACTCATTAGACTGTTCATTCCATTCAACAGACCCAGTAATTCTTCTTCACTTTCACTCAGCGTAGCAATGTCATCAGTAAATCTTATCGTTGATGTCCTTTCACCCCGAATTTTAATCCCAGTCTCGAGCATTGAACAGTAGGGGCGAAAGACTACATCTCTGTCTCACACCATTTTTAATCCGAGCACTTCATTCTTTGGCTATTTTTCTCAGGGTTTCGAACATCTAGTATCATTATCCATTGTCGAACGCTTTTCCAGCTCAACAAATCCAGTGAAAGTGCCTTGATTTTTCTCCAGTCTTGCGTTTATTATAAACGGCAACGTCAGACCTGCTTCCCTGATGCTTTTACTTTTTCTCAAGCCAAATTAATCGTCATATAACAGATCCTCAGTTTTCTTTTTCATTCCTCTGTGTATTATTCTTGTTACCAGCGTGGATGCCTGAACTTTTGACTATGCGATAATTCTCGCACTTGCTGGCTATTGCAGTCTTCGGAACTATGTACACGATATTTTTCCGAAATTCGGATTGCATGTCGTCAATCTCATGCATTCTGCTCACTAACGTGACTAGTCATGTCGTTCCCACTTCCCTCAGTGATATTAGAAATTCCGGTGGAATGTTACCGATCCCTTCTGCCTTATTTTATCTTAGAGCTCTTTTACATTCTGTTTCTAAGACTGTGTCCCCTATGTCTTCCTACCGACTCCTGTTTCTTCATCTATCACGTCACCAGACAAGTCATCCCCCTCATAGACGCCTTCAGTGCGCTGTTTTCACCTAACCGCTGTCTCCTCTGCATTTAACAATGGAATTCCCATTGCACTCTTCATGTTACCGCCTTGCTTTTAATTTCACTGAAGTTTGTTTTGACTTTTCTATATGCTGAGCCAGTCGTTCCGACAATCGTTTCTTTCTCTATTTCTTCACATTTTTCACGCAGTAATTTCGCCTTAGCTTTCCTGCACTCCCTATTTCTTTCGTTCACCAGTGGCTTGTATTTCTGTATTCCTGAATTTCCCTGAACATTTTTGGACTTCCTTCTTTCGCAGAACAAATGAAATATTTCTTGTTACCCACGGTTTAACCGCAGTTACCTTCCTTGTACCTACGTTTCTCTTTCCAGCACCTGTGATTGCCCTTTTTAGAGATGTCCATTCCTCTTCAACTGAGTTATCTACTGAGCTATTCCTTATCGCAGTATCTTCAAATGCATCTCTCCATTCCTTAGTACTTCCATATCCCTCTTCTTTGCATATTGATTCTTCCCGACTAGTCTCTTATACTTAAGCCTACTCTTCATCATTACTAAATTGTGATTTAAGTCTATAACTGCTCCTGAGTGCTCCTTACATTCCAATGTCTGATTTCACAGTCTCTGTCTGGCCACGATGTAATATATCTAGAATCTTCCCATATCTCCCAGTCTTTTCCAAGTATACCTCTTCGCCTTGTGATTCTTCAAAAAAAGTGGTTCAAATGGCTCTGAGCACTATGGGATTTAACATCTGAGGTCATCAGTCCCCTAGAACTTAGAACTACTTAAACGTAACTAACCTAAGGACATCACACACATCCATGCCCGAGGCAGGATTCGAACCTGCGACCGTAGTGGTCGCGCGGTTCCAGACTGAAGCGGCTAGAACCTCTCGGCCACACCAGCCGACTGTGATTCTTCAACAGAGTATTCGCTATTACTAATTGCTATCTATTGCAGAAGTCAATTAGTGTTGCACCTCTCGCATTCCTACTGCCAAGCACGTATTCTGCTGTAACCCTTTCTTCTGTTCCCTCTCCTACAACTGCACTCCAATCCCATATGAGTATTAGATATTCATCTCCCTTTACGCATTGAATTATCTATTCAGTACCCTCTCATATACGTTACTTCTTCATGCTTTGCTTGCGACGTCGGCATGTATACGTGAACTATCGTTGTCAGTGTTGTTTAGCTGCCGATTCTGATGACAACAGCCCTATCACCGAACTGTTCACAGTAGCACACTCTCTGTCCTGACTTTCAATTCATAACGATTCCGACTCCCGTTATACCACTTTCTGCAACTACTGTCGATATTACCTTACATTCTTCTGGCCAGAAATCCTTGTCTTATTTCCATTTCACTTCACTGACGCCCACTATATCTAGATTTAGCCTTAACATTTCCCTTCTCAGATTATCTAGCTTTCGGACCACGTTCAAACTTCTGACAATCCACTCCCCGACTCATCGAACTTTGCCCTTTCGTTGATTATTCGTTCTTTTTCTCCTGGCCACCTCCCCATCTCCCCATTAGCAGTCCTCACCCGGAGATCCGAATGGGGGACTAGTCCGGAATCATTTCCAAGCGGACTGATGACGACCATGACACTTGTACAAATGCAGGCTTCATGCCCTGAGGATACACATAGTGTGTCTTTAATGCGGTGGTTTCCATTGTCTTCTGCATCTTCATGCCGTTGATCATTATCATCGCTGGTAAGAGAGCGTGAAAATTTTGCCTTTTGTATACATCCATCAAAAGACGGGACATCTTGACGCTACCGGAGCGGCGTGGGAAAGTCGGTCGCTTTCGCTCCAAAATTTTGGTGTATCGTATCGCATGAGTCGTTCCCACCACCATGCCTGGCACGAAAAGTCTGACCAGTCGAAGGGACACTGCTCCATTGGAGTACCAACCTCGTGCTTGGTAATGTGCGATTCGTGTGCCTGAAGTGGGAAGTTCCTGCCGCGTTTACGACTTTTTTTCTAAAATAAGCAGTATTGTCATTCTCGTCATTTTGGAAACATCACTGAAACGTGCCCTCTATCTCTATGGAGTTTTTTTTTTTTTTTTTTAAGTGTGCAGATGAGAGATCTGAACTAAAATTTTGGTCAGTTTGTCTCCCGGCCGACGCGTGGTGCTGATCCTCTCATGCCAGTTAATTTTTGGGGAAATGGACTTTTGCAGTTATGGTAGCACTGTTGATACTCTGAGCAGCTTGCTACTTAATTGCGTTGCCACTCAACTTATGTTGCTTAGTTTGTTATAATTTGTACGTTGCTTTGTGTTATTAACTGTCAACATGCCAGTGATTAAGAGAAAATAAATATCTGTGACTCTCAGTCCTGACTTATATTTCAAGATTTCTTACTGTCTTTCAACTTTCCCATAAACAATAAATATAATCTATTATATACCAGTTCTGTCGATATCATGGAGACGATGTTTTCGTTGTACACAGGTGCCAAATTCAACGATTAGTTACTAAAAGATTCATAAAAGGGCCGAGTATTGCACTCGTCTGGTATTGATTGGATTTGTTTCTTGACCAGAGCGAGTGGTTTCCGTTTCCCCTTCATCTATAACTTGGCTCCGTGTTGTTTCATCATACTGCAGCTAATGAACTTGAAGACAGAGATCAGAAGTTTCACATGTCACACAGAAATTTGCATAAGCTTGTACATGTCTTCATCAAACAAATTCGGTTTCATCTCTTTCGGCCATGTCCTGTACTAAAGGTAATAAACCAATGTTCCGTAGTATACACGAACTACTATCATTTAGACGTATGTGCTTCTGCATAACACTGAACAACAATGGGCAAAAAGTAAAATATTAGTTTGTGTTATTATAATAACTGCTGAGAGATATAATGGGTTAAACTTTATTACTGTGATAGATTTTGTTAATTAAATTTTTAATACTGTATTCCATTAGTTAGATGGTTGCTGGGTCCAAAATATTATATCTTTTAATGAGCCACTGGCTACGAGCTATAGTGCAAATTATAAAGTATGATTGTCACTTTCTAAACACCTGTGCTCCAGCGCAACTATGCTGTTAATTCCTCCTGCATGCTTGCCTTTTTTCTACTTAATAGAAATAATTCTTTAAACTGCATGTTCGTTCTAACTATGCAGATGTAACCCTATTTGTTTTGTTCATTTCTGCTGCCAATGTTCCTCGATATGCGAAGATATAAGCAAAGATACATCATGATGTGATCATGCCATCGGATATACTTAGATGGAGCCAGATACTATAATCTCTGGCTTCACTGAATGAGATTTTCACTCTGCAGCGGAGTGTGCGCTGATATGAAACTTCCTGGCAGATTAAAACTGTGTGCCCGACCGAGACTCGAACTCGGGACCTTTGCCTTTCGCGGGCAAGTGCTCTACCATCTGAGCTACCATAGCACGACTCACGCCCGGTACTCACAGCTTTATTTCTGCCAGTACCTCGTCTCCTAACTTCCAAACTTTACAGTACTTTACGAGGTACTGGCAGAAATAAAGCTGTGAGTACCGGGCGTGAGTCGTGCTACGGTAGCTCAGATGGTAGAGCACTTGCCCGCGAAAGGCAAAGGTCCCGAGTTCGAGTCTCGGTCGGGCACACAGTTTTAATCTGTCTGGCTTCACTGATTTTCCTGAGACGGAGTGGCGTCTCTATTGAGTTTACGCTAATGCACACCAAAAATGGTTTTTGGAGCTCCTAGGTAACAAACTGGTTCAGATCGAAACAGCTTTTTTGAAATGTATAAATAAACTGGGAGCAATAGATGAAGGAACATCCAGGTGAGACTAATATTTTCAGTTTACTCACCGTCTCCGATTTTCAGCCATACTTGATCGCAGCGACCGATTTGTAACTGTAGTATCTCTATCGTTTATTAAACAGAACAGACACATAACGTCCTTATCGAAAATATTTTTAGTAATTAATCACTCCTCGCCGTTATTCAGTACAAAGCGACATTCTTCCGTTATTTATAGCCCATACATCAGCTCCTATAGCTCATAAACCGTTTGCAGAATCTCGACAATTTTAATCACGTGGAACAGTTTTGTGTTCTCCAGAGATTCAGAGTCTCGTCTATCCTGGATACAGGTGCCTCTCCCACCAACTTCGCATTATGTCCACCCCCGTCGTTGCCCTAGAGGTCCTCATCGTAACCCTGAGAAGGCGCTCTCACAAGGTGCTATCACCCGGAACCAGGTGAACCTAGGTTTTATGACAAATGTATAGTCCTTGACCTTCTTCAGTTGCAACCGGGACTGAGACTAGCTATGGCAGAACCAAAGATGTAAAAAACTAAACACTAATATAAAGCGCTTGGTAGCACAATCATGTTTACGCCCTAGAAACAGGGAGGGGAGATAGCAGCAATATACACTCCAATATTCTTACGATTGCAGCGCTGCCACGCACTACACGTCTATTGACTAATGTCTTGCATACCATAACAAACAGTTGTTGGCCGTTTGTCGGATGATATTACTGTGACAAAACTACTCGCATTGTAATACACTATTGCCCATTAAAACTGCTACACCAAGAAGAAATGTAGATGATAACGGGCATTCATTGGACAAATATATTATACTAGAACTGACAGACAGTGTGGTCAGCACGACGGAATTTCAATCCTAAGGGCCCGAGTTCGATTCCCGGCTGGTTCGTAGATTTTCTCCGCTCAGGGACTGGGTGTTGTGTTGTCCCAATCATAATCATTTCATCCCCATCGACGCGCAAGTCGCCGAAGTGGCGTCAAATCGAAAGACTTGCGCCCGGCGAACGGCGTACCCGACGGGAGGCCCGAGTCCCACGACTTTCTTTTTTTTTAGCACCGACAACAACCACCTCTGGCCGTAATAACGGCCTTGATACGCCTGGGAAATGAGTCAAACAGAGCTTGGATGTCGTGTACAGGTACAGCTGGCCATGCAGCTTCAACACGATACCACAGTTCATCAAGAGTAGTGACTGGCGTATTGTGACGAGCCAGTTGCTCGGCCACCATTGACCACACGTTTTCAATTGGTGAGAGATCTGAAGAATGTGCTGACCAGGGCAGCAGTCGAACATTTTCTGTATACAGAAAGGCCCGTACAGGACCTCCAACAGGCGGTCGTGCATTATCCTGCTGAAATGTAGGGTTTCGTAGGGATCTAAAGAAGGGTAGAGCCACGGGTCGTCACCCATCTGAAATGAAACGTCCACTGTAAAGTGCCGTCAATGCGAACAAGACGTGACAGAGAAGTGTAACCAATGGCACACCATACCATCACGCTGGGTGATACGCCAATAGGCGATGGCGAATACACGCTTCCAATGTGCGTTCACCGCGATGTCGCCAAACACGGATGCGACCATCACGATGCTGTAAATAGAACCTGGATTCATCTAAAAAAATTACGTTTTGCCATTCGTGGACCCAGGTTCGTTGTTGACTACACCATCGCAGGCGCTCCTGTCTGTGATGCAGCGTCAAGGGTAACCGCAGCCATGGTCTCCGAGCTGACAGTCCATGCTGCTGCAAACGTCGTCGAACTGTTCGTGCAGATGGTTGTTGTCTTGCAAACGTCCGCATCTGTTGACTCAGGTATCGAGACGTGGCTGCACGATCCGTTACAGCCATGCGGATATGATGCTTGTCATCTCGACTGCTAGTGATACGAGGCCGTTAGGATCCAGCACGGCGTTCCGTATTACCCTCCTGAACCCACCGATTCCATATTCTGATAACGGTCATTGGATCTCGACCAACGCAAGCAGCAATGTCGCGATACGATAAACCGCAATCGCGATAGGCTACAATCCGACCCTTATCAAAGTCGGAAACGTGTTGGTACGCGTTTCTCCTTACACGAGGCATCACAACAACGTTTCACCAGGCAACGCCGATCAAATGCTTTTTGTGTATGAGAAATCGGTCGGAAACTTTCCTCATGTCAGCACGTTGTAGGTGTCGCCACCGGCACCAACCTTGTGTGAATGCTCTAAAAAGCTAATCATTTGCATATCACAGCATCTTCTTCCTGTCGGTTAAATTTCGCGTCTGTAGAGCGTCATCTTCTTGGTGTAGCAATTTTAATTGCCAGTAGTGTTCGTATGGAGCGACGTGTCGTCTGAATAAAGAACTAGCACTTTCACTTTAGATGCTTAATTTTTTCCTAAAAAATCTAATGTAAATCCGATTATTGAAACTACTGCGTCTCATTCAGAAATGATGACACTTTTCTTCAAGTAGCTCTTACAGGCGAATTCCAAAGACATAGCAATTTTTCACAACTACATTGTTAGCTCTAAAGGCCAGTTCACTGTGACAAAATTTGTGAAGTTTTAGCAAAACTGGTATTTTTTTCTTACTGTTCAAAACAGCGCAGAAATTGCCGCCTACCAACGTACACTGCCACACAAATGAAAAATAGTGAAGCTGGCGGAAGTGGAGGAGGAAACAAAATAGAATTTCACGGGTTGAGAGGCTATGTGACTTTATATCAGTCATTCCAAACCGAGTCAAATTTGCAACGAACTTAGTCCTGCTAGCCCTCTTATCACTACGATATGGCATCCCATCTGGCGTGTATGCTTGCACTGATTCCATTGGAACAGTGTCGTAAGGTCGTTGTATCTTTTTCTGAGGCTAGCTGGCCCGTAGCCTTTGTAACTAGCCCTCGACTTCCTGAGTTCTATCATTGCGACGGAGTTGACCCCACTCATGCTCTGTCAGCGACATATCAGGTGATCTCGCTGGCCACTAAACCACCTCAGCGTCACGCAGACGGTTCGTAGGGCCACACGTCATGTGTAGACGAGTATTGTCCTGTTGGAAAATGGCACAAAGACACGGTGGCATGTGAGGTAGTGTATCAGGCCGCAGGGTGCCCGTGACTTACGGTTGTGACGTCAGAATGCTCTCAATCATTGCCACCTGTCATCTGCAGTCATTCCAGGCTGCTCCCCAAGCGATGACGCCTGAGCAGCACCGCTGTGCATCTTAGGGATGGGTAAAAATGACCGGTTAAAACCGATACCGGTATTGTAGTTCTGAGTATTTTTCGGTGTTTTTTTAGTCTCAGTTACAACAGCTTTTTTTAGTTTTTGCTAATAACGGGGTAAAAAAACGAAATATCAATTAGTCACAGCAGCAGTGCCAAAATTTTCGTCGTTAAATTAACCTTTTTTTAAGAACGGCTAATTTTTAATTGTAAAATTTGCTTTGCATTAAAATATTGCGTTATTATGAAAATCGGAAAATAGATCAGCACCACATTAATAACAATTCCGACAGAAACGAGCAAAAAACACATGGCACAAGAATAGGTACAACATTACTCAGACAATATTTTACCTGTTCCCATGTGGCTTGATCTATTTGATGGGATGTGCGTACAAGCAGTGTGCTAGACTTGCCACACCAGGTCTATGCGGTAGTTTCACACTGTCGTCGTCGAAGATCGGTTGTATTACAGAACGGCACCATCCCTAGTCTGAAAATATTTCACAAATCATGGTATCAATGCAGTCCTCTATTTGCTTAAAAATATCAAAAACCGGAGGAGTCACAACAAACCTGTGACGTAATATAGGAAGAAAACTGAAAACTTAATAGTTCATTTACAGTTTACAATAAAAATAGAAAACAGCTGATCTACTCCCTGTATCTACACTATGTGGTCAAAAGTATCCGGAAACCCCCAAAAACATACTTTTTTTCATATTAGGTGCATTGTACTGCCACCTATTGCCAGGTACTCCATATCAGCGACCTCAGTAGTCATTAAATATCGTGAGAGAGTAGAATGGGGCGCTCCGCGGAACTCACGAACTTCGAATATGGTCAGGTGATTGGGTGTCACTTGTGTCATACGTCTGGACGCGAGATTTCTACACTCCTAAACATCCAACATCCCTAGTTCCACTGTTTCCGATATGATAGTGAAATGGTAACGTGAAGGGACACGTACAGCACAAGGCTTACAGGCCGACCTCGTCTATTGACTGACAGAGACCACCAACCGTTGAAAAGGTTCAAATGGTTCAAATGGCTCTGAGCACTACGGGACTTAACATCTGAGGTCATCAGTCTCCTAGAACTTTGAACTACATAAACCTGACTAACCTAAGGACATCACACACATCCATGCCTGAGGCAGGATTTGAACCTGCGATCATAGCAGTCGCGCAGTTCCAGACTGAAGCGCCTAGAACTGCTCGGCCACACCGGCCGGACACACACAGCAATCACAGTCCCTATACACACTAAAGGCCATGGAAAACTACATTACACAGACAAACAAAGACTATCAAACTCTGTGGTAAACACTGACAGAAACGCAAGAAGTGTGTTTAGTAAATTAGATTAATTTGCAGAGATTGCGAACCTAGGGATTGCGAACTAAAGGACACAGGTGAGACTGAATAATTCGCTTCTGATTAGGAATTTGGAACATGCCACAAAATTGGTATACTGTCCGACACAAACGAGAACACAACAACTGTGCCTATTGATATTAAATTAACAAGCAGAAATTCAAAAAGTAATGTACCAAAGCACACAGGTAAATCTATATGATTAGCTACTGGTTGGGAACTCATAAAAGTAACAAAACAAGTTACTTTCCTGTAGCTGCTGTGTCTCAGCTGGCTGCTGCTGCTTGACTAGCTCACTCAACTGGGTTCCAGCTCCACGGCGTTCTTAGAGCGGGGTTGAAACGCCCAGAGGACGTCATGGCCGTCGAACGCTGTCAAGAGCGTCGTCCTGCTGCTCATCGCACTATGAACAGTCGTTTGCGACCCGAAATTTGTGGAAATTGAAGTCCCAAGGGAAGCGTTAGTTCCATTGGCGCTCTTTACGACACTCCCTGGGGTCATTTCGTGTCGAGTTTGCGTGGCGGTGAGTCTCAAATGTTTTCCTCGGTCACCCACAAGAAAACAGCGTGATTTAAACACTGGGTGTCACGGATCTGATCTCTGTCGCAGTGACTTCAAAAGAAGGGGTGGAATGTAGATAAGAGGGGTGTGACGACCTCCCATCGTGTGGTACGTCCATGGTGACGTTCGGCATAATTACGGTAAAATTTGGTGACACTGTGACACATTAACGCATCTTATCACTCACGTGGGCTTCTAGGCTGTGGCCTTTTACTCGCATGTGTCGACACCTTGCTATGTGACGTGTGGCCAGGTCGGAGGGTGAGATTGCAGAGCGCCACGCTTTGGACCATTACAGAGGAAGACTGTAGGCAATGTTGAGCCCAATTTGAAACTTATGAGTCGGTAACCAAAAAAAAACCGAATTATTTTTCAAAAGCCATATTTTTAAATTGTTTACAAAACAACCTTATCCTCTTCAAAATACTCTCGATTACAACTAATACGTTTGTCCCACCGGTGCTTCCACTATTCGAAACATTTCTTGTAGTCATCTTTAGAACTGGCTGACAGCTCCTCTCTCGTTTTTTCCTTGACTTCTTCAGTGCTGTAAAATCGGTGTCCTCTTATGCCCCTTTTCATGCATTAAAATATCGAAAAGTCGCACGGAGCCATGTCAGGCGAGTAAGGAGCATGGGACAGCGGAATCATGATATTTATAGCGAACAACTGTCCAACAGATATCGCTATGTCCAGCTGGGATGCCGTGGTGGAAGAGTACAAATCGGGTCTGTTTTGAGGAACGCAAAGCTCCAGGATAACCACTAATCTCTGAGAGTTGATCAGTTGTCTGTCGACGGTTCTCCTTGAGCACCAGCTCTTGAATGTTTTGGATATTTTCAGCGGTTTGGGCAGCTGATGGAAGTGCAGAACGACGTCTGTCATCAATAGACAAGTCGTCATTTTTAAATGGAGAAAACCACTCGTATACCTGAGTTTTTCCTTTACCGTCGTGTTGTTAAGCTGTTTTCAACACTAAAACAGTTTCAACAGCATTTCTACCGAGTAGAAAACAAAATTTCACAGCTGCACGTTATTCACTTACACTGGCCATCGTAAAAAAAAGAAAAGAAAAAAAAGCCGAAACAAGAACAAACCAGCGCTGGCAAAATCAATCACTGCAGATGTACAGAACACTGGACAGGCCGACAACACAGGCGGCACTGAACTGGCAGAGGGCTGTGCTATACACGCCTAGCGGCAGGAATGTGTACTACACAAGCTTCGTCCATGGCAGTGTGTTGTTCCGTTGTTTTTTTTTTTTCCCTCGTATGCGTCGAAAGAGTGAACCTATAATTTTGTTGTGCAGTGTAGTTATGAATAACACTCTATGACCCTTCCGAAAAACGAAACGGTCGGAAATATTTTTATCATATTGTTCTTTCTGAGTACGACAGTAATTAAAATAACCGCGCATTAATGTCTTGCTCTCGCAAAGTAATGGTACTGAAAGGGCTAAAAGCAGTGAGCCATTTCCCACAGATGCGCAGGAGTCAACGTGCGTTCTTCTTCCGCTGCTCCGCCAGCCCGCAGTAATTCGATATGCAGGGCAGTACCTTCTCGATGAAACTGTTAACTCGAGATGCCAGGGGAGTTTGTAATCCGCAAGATCAACACAAGTGCCCGCCTGGGAGATTCTCGGGAAATATATTTAAAGCCGGCCGCTGGCGGCGGCTTAGCAGGCAGCTCGCGTCTGCAAACACAGGGGCTGGCCGGGCCACGCAGCAACTTGCTGAGTCGCGCGCTGCCAGGCGACGCCGGAGGGGAGGGGGAGGGGGGGGCATCGCCGCCCATCGCCACCCATCGCCGCCCATCTTAATCCCGGGGAGGGGCGCGCCGCCAGATGAGGAGGCCCAAGGTATTGTCGGCCCGGCCGGCGCGTCTTATTCAGCAGTAAAACCCAGCCACACCCCTCGGCCCAAACCCACCGCTAAGTAGCGGAACATGCGCAGAAAACTTAAGTCGCGAAGGCTGAGCAGAAAAGTCGCTTCAGAAAAACAGCGTTACCTCAAGTTCTCAACTCAGGTGACACGTATTCTCGGCACCGGACCTAAGAAGATGCTATTTCTGAAACAATTTTTACTGCTTCAGTCACTTTTCACTAATGTTTATTACCACGACGCGTTTCGGAAGGATGCTGTCATCATGTACATCTTTATGATTACTCAACAATTCAAAGTTAAGTGAACCACCTTTACGGTACTTCTCCACTGTTACACCCTCAAACAACGTGCGGGAAAATCGAATCTTAAATCTTTCCGAGCGAGCTCTGATTTCTCGTATTTTATTGTGATGATCATTTCTCCCTATGTAATAGGGCGTCAACAACAGGTTATCGCACTCTGAGGAGAAAGCTGGTGATTGAAATTTCATCTACCTCAGCGAACAACGCTTTTGTTTTACGATTTCCAGTGGAACTCTCTCCCCTATTTCGCGAAGATACAAAACGAGTTACCCTCCTTTGAAATTTTTCGATGTTCTCCCTCAATCCAATCTGATGCGGGTCCCACATCGCACAGCTGTACTCCAGAATGGTTCAAATGGCTCTGAGCACTATGGGACTCAACTGCTGTGGTTATCAGTCCCCTAGAACTTAGAAATACTTAAACCTAACTAACCTAAGAACATCACACACATCCATGCCCGAGGCAGGATTCGAACCTGCGACCGTAGCAGTCGCACGGTTCCGGACTGCGCGCCTAGAACCGCTCGGCCACCGCGGCCGGCTGTACTCCAGACGAGGGCGGACAAGCGTAGTGCAAGCAGTGTCTTTAGCACACCTGTTACATTTTCAAAGTTTTCTGCCAATAAATCGCAGACTTTGGTTTGCTTTCCCCACTACATTATCTATCTGATCGTTTTAAGGTTTTCGTAATTTTTTAGTTGAGTTTACAGCCTTCAGAATTGGGTGATAGATATATTGGGCCCCCATTCGTGTATAAAAATACACGTCTGATCGAATGCAATGTTGGTTCAAAGGAATCGGTGAAGAGCTTTGGGAGATTTAAGATTTTGAACAAACGAACATTTTCATTTTTAATTATGTAGATGATTGCGAATACGCACATGTTTTTATATACGTAATGGAGCGCCATAGGGTATATATATATATATATATATTGGTGTTTTGCCCTTAAATAGCGCATTTGGACTAAACTATATGTCCAGTTCCTTTTGCTGCCTTCCTTGCTGCCCAAACTTCCCTCATTCGCTCGCTGTGTTTCTGTTTCCGGTCCTCTGTCCATGCTTTTTGTCGGCTTTGTGTCTTCGGCTTCATCTTGATTGCCTTTTTGGTTGCCCATATTTCTTTCATCTTCCGGCTGTGATCTTGTTTGCGTTCTTCGGTCCATTTTATGCCTGTTCGTTTGTCACATTGTATCTCATGTAGTTTACTTTTCTTAATGATGTTTCTGAATTTTATTCTGTCGTTGATTGTGTCTGCTGTTATGTTGAGTTGGTTCAGGTCGTTTTCTACCTCTGCCACCCATTTGTTGTTTCTGGTGGTTACCCAGTCAAAGATCTGTTTGGTCAGCCTGTGTGATGGCATTATGTATAGGTGTCCATAGAATTGTAGTCTGCGTTTTCTAATCTTATCTGTGATTGTCTCCGTATGTTTGTACAGTTCCTCTGTAGGTTTCTTGATCCATACTCCATTGTTGTTAGTTGCGCCAAATATTTTCCTAAGTATTTTTCCGTTCTACTTTTTATAATTGTCTGATACGTGTATGCCCTAGGATTAGTGTGGTCTCTGCTGCATATAGTGCCTCGGGGAGCACCACCGTGTCGTAATGGCGTAATTTGGCTTTTTGTGAGATAGACTTCTTGTTGTAATGATTCCACACTACTTTGTATGCCTTGTCCAGTTTAGTCTTTCTTTCTTCGTCTGAGTCTCTGTTATGTCCACTCATTTGTAGTGTTTCACCGAGGTATTTGAAGTTTGCCGTTTTGTAAATCGTGCCATACTTTGTGTTCAGAGATGAGAGTTTCTTTGTGCTCATAAACTGTGTCTTTTCGTGAGAAATCTGTAGTCCAGTTTTGGAAGCGACTTCGTGCAGTTTTTCAATAGCGTCTTTTGTTTCCTTTATACCTTTCGTGACAATCGCCAAATCGTCTGCAAAAGCCAGGCATTTAATCTGTAGGTTTCCTAAGGTTGTCCCCTGTTGTGATGTTTCCCATTCTTTTATGACTTTATCTAACACCAGATTGAAAAGGAGAAGTGAGAGACCATCGCCTTGTCGGACACCTGTGCGAATTTCAAAGGGCTCTGATAGTTCCCCACAGAACTTTACTTTGGAGGTCGTGTTGGTTAAAGTTTGCTCTATGATAGCCCGTGTTCTGTTGTCTACTTTGTATTCTGCTAGAATTTTGAAGTTTTCCGGTCGATAGAGTCGTACGCCTTTTTGAACAAAGGTAATGATCAGGTTCTGTTTGTGTTGTAAAATCATTTTCAGGTTCCAAATTTGTTCCGCACAAGACCGCCCTTTACGGAAGCCTGCTTGGTATTCCCCAATCAAGTGGTCTGTCTGGCATTCTAGTCCGTTCAGTAAAGCTTTAGAGAGGATCTTGTATGTGACCGGTAGTAGGGATATTCCTCTGTAGTTGTTCGGGTCAGTCTTGTCACCTATTTTGTGTAGTGGGTGTATCAGGGCAGTTTTCCAGTCGTCAGGAATTTTCATGGTCTTCCAAGATCCTGTGGATGTCTTTGGTGGGTTCTGGGTCTTGTAACTTCCAGATTTCCGCGATGATGCCATCTTCTCCTGGTGCTCTACGATTCTTGAGTGACTTGATTATTTCTTTAACTTCTTCTAGAGTTGGAAGTTCACTATCTGGATTGTATGTGCTCGTTTCTGTCATCATTTCTTCCATAGGGGGGTCCGTGTTGAGCAGTTTTTCAAAGTACTTTGCCAGAATGTCACAATTGTTTTTGGTATTCGTTTCTAGGGTTCCATCCGGTCTTCTGAAGCACAAGTTGGGTGGTTCATATCCAGTCATATTTTCTCTGAACGTTCTGTAGAAGTTTCTTGTATTGTTCTTCATGAAGTCCGATTCGATCTCTGTCAGTCGCCGTTTGTCATACTGTCGTTTTTCACTGCGAATGATTTTGCTTGATTGATTCTGTGTTTTCAGGAAGTTCATCCAATTCTCTTGGGATTTATGGCTACTAAATTTTTTCCATGCACTGATTCGTTGGTCAATATCTTGGTCACATGTGTGGTTCCACCAACGGTGTTTCCGTGTGCGTGGTGCTTTTGCTAGTTTCATGGCCTCTCGGATTCTTCGTAAAAGTTGTGTCCAGTCTGTCGTTTCCTCCATTTTAATTTTGTGTAATATTTGTGTCTGGTTTAAAGTAACGTATTCTAGATCTGGTCTAACAATTTTGTTCCTCTGGAGCTTTTTCCTGGGCAAAAGACGAATCCTGATCAGTAGTAGGTGGTGGTCTGAGTCGAAGTAGCCTTTACGGGTGTCTATGTTCAAAATTTCTTTTTGTGAGTCTTTCTGGACTATTACGTGGTCGATTTGTAGTTCTTGCTTTCCGCTGGGGAATTTCCATGTGGTAAGTTTTCGTGTTGGTTTCTTGAATTTTGTTGACATAATGGCGAGGTCGTGGCTTTTGCAAAAGTCTATCAGATGTTTTCCGTTTTTGTTGGTGTCCTTGTGTGGAGTATGTTTTCCTGTGATATGTCTGTATATCTTTTCTTTTCCGAGTTTAGCGTTGAAGTCTCCCAGTATTATTTTGACTCTATGTGCAGGAATTTTTCTGATAGTTTCTTCCATTGTCGTCCAGAAGTCATCAATTTCGTCCGGGTTTTTCCTGTTGTAGTCATTAGTCGGTGCATGTGCGTTGATTATTGTGTAGGATTTATTGGCTGATTTCACTGTGATGGTGCTGATTCTTTCGTTTGGTGACGAAAAGTCGATTATGCTGTCCGTGATGGACCTGTGTACTGCAAATCCTGTGCCAAAAAGCCTTAGGTTTTTCAGTTGTCTCGACGGTTTTCCTTTGTATATTCTGAAATTCTCCGCGTTGAAATGGTCTTCGTCTGTGAATCGTGTTTCTTGCAGTGCACATATTTTGATTTGAAATTTTTCGAGAGTGTCTGTCAGTTGTTTCATCTTTCCTGTCTTCATCAGTGTGTTCACGTTGAGTGTGCCGATGTAGTGTTTGCGTTTGGTCTTGAGGGAGTTTGAGAAGCTCCGATTCTTCTCATGATGTCCGTGAGCCCCCGGAATCCGATGCTCACGACGATCCCAGTCTATTGGCTGGGGCCCGGGGTAGTGAGATTTTTCTCGTTGTACCATCATGATGTTTAGTAGTTGGATGTATGGCATGCTGCCGACTACAACCTGACTTTCCAGATCAGGAGGTTGGTTGAGGGCGCCACTGACATGTGGAGCAGACGCCTTTTGTAGCCGCCCACTGTGGGAACAGACGCTGCTAGTAGTTTTGGTCCGCCCCAAGTATTTCATTTCCTCGGTACCACCTATACCTAGGAGGCATTCCCCTATCCACCACCTGGGGAGGCGCTCGGTTGCGAGTCTACTAATATATAATAATATAAAGGGGACATATTGTTAGCAAATAATCGCAAGTTCGTTTGTTCAAAATTTTAAATCTCCCGAAGTTCTCCACAGATTGCTTTGAAATTTTAAGAGCGTTGCATTCGAATACGCACTTGTTTTCATATGATTCTTTTAATACGCGTAATAAATAAATAAATATGTAATGTATAAAGGGGCAGAGACATACACAGGCGACTGAAGAGTCTTTCTTACAAGACACAAAGAAATTAAATACATTAGCTGCGAATGGGCATTGATTGAAATCAATGGGGAAAGTTGAAAATTTGTGCTGGATAGGGATTCAAACCCGGGCCTCCTGCTTATTAGAGAGATGCGCAGACCATTGCGCCATCGAACATAGTGGTTACCACAACTGCAAAGACTATCCCAGCACGCCTCCCGTCAAACCAAAATTCTCATCAAACCCACACACTACTAATGCAGTGCATACCTCGTGTGCATCCGCACTGAAGAGATCATTGATCGTCTTGTATATATCAAAATGTGACACCCCGAGAAACATACGTTTTTCATATAAGATATTAGGTTCATTATGCTGCCAGGTACTCCACATCAGGGACCTCAGTAGTCATTAGACATCGTGAGAGAGCAGAATGGGGCGCCCTGCGGAACTCGTGGACTTCGAACGTGATCAGGTGGTTGGGTGTCAGTTGGATCACACGGCTGTACGCGAGATTTCCATACTCCCAAACATCCCTAGGTCCACTGTTTCCGATGTGACAGTGAAATGGGAATGTAAAGGGACACGTATAGCACAAAAGCGTACAGGCCGATCTCGTCTGGTGACTGACAGAGACCGCCGACAGCTGAAGAGGGTCGTAATGTGTAATAGGCAGACATCTATCCAGACCATCACACAGGAATTCCAAACTGCATCAGGATCCACAACACGTACTATGACAGTTAGGCGGGAGATCAGAAAACTTTGATTTCATGGTCGAGCGGCTGCTCATACGCCACACATCACGCTGGCAAATCCCTAACGACGCCTCGCTTGGTGTAAGGAGCGCAAACATTGGACTACTGAACAGTGGAAAAACGTTATGTGGGGTGACGAATCACGTACACAATGTGGCGATCCAATGGCAGGGTGTGTGTATGGCAAATGCACCGTGAACGTTATCTGCCAGCGTGTGTAGTGCCAACAGCAACATTCGTAGGTGGTTATGTTATGGTGTGGTCGTGTTTTTCATGGAGGGGGAGGGGGTGGGGGGGGGTGGTGCAACCCTTGTTGCTGTGCGTGGCACTATCACAGCACAGGCCTACATTGATGTTTTAAGCACCTTCTTGCTTCCCACTGTTGAAGAGCAATTTGGGGATGGCGATTGCATCTTTCAACACTATCGAGCTTCTGTTCATAATGCACGGCCGGTGGCGGAGTCGTTACACGACAAAAACGTCCCTGGAATGGACTGGCCTGCACAGAGTCCTGACCTCAGTCCTATAGAACACCTTTGGGATGTTTTGGAACGCCGATTTCATGCCAGGCCTCACCGACCGACATCGATACCCCTCATCAGTGCAGCACTCGGTGAAGAATGGGCTCCCATTCCCCAAGAAAGCTTCCAGCACCTGATTGAACGTATGCCTGCGAGAGTGGAAGCTGTCATCAAGGCTAAGGATGAACCAACACCATATTGTATTCCAGCATTACCGCTGGAGGGCGGCACGAACTTATTTTCAGCCAGATGTCCGGATACTTTTGATCACATAGTGTATATATATTACGGTGCCTGGTCTTTCTGACATGTCCGAAAGAACAGATACCACATATATACTTTGTTACACCAGTCTTGCCACACGTTGACGTAATGCTGGGAGTAGTTAGGGGGATGGGTATGTCGTCAGCCACGTCCCTTTAGGGATGGAAAGTGGATCATCACGTCACATCATTCCACCACAGCGTGCTATTCTGTCCGCACCCCAACATAGATATTTCATTGGGTGCTTTGTCAGTATGTGGACTGACTGCTACTGATTTTTATTCGTTGTTAAATACTCTCTACCATGAACTTCACTGTGGTTTGCTGACTATGTACAGTGATTGGACAAAATATTGAAACACTAAAAATACAATACGTTACCATATCTGATACGGTGTAAGAAAACCTATTGGCATCCACACAAGTTCCAGTCGTCTCTGAATGTGTATATATAGGTACTGATTGTAAGGTTTTGATGGGAATCGTGTACCATGCTTCCTACAAACCAGTGGCAATTACACGTAATGGTAAGGTAGGTTCGTAGTGATCGTACACAATTCTCTCCTCAGCAGACCACTACGTCGCCATAATATTGAGATGTGCTAGATGTGGTGGCCAGGGAAGATGCGACAGTACATCACTGCGCTTACATAACCAGTCCTGGACGATGTGAGCTGTGCGAACGTGGGCCCTGTCGTCCTGGTAAACAGCATCACCATTGTACCGTGGTAAGGACATGACTAAGCAAAATGGTCACATAATTCTTGCCAGTAATACGAACGTGCACAGTATCGATGGGGCACATGGAATATCACGATACGGTCATCCAAACTATCACGGAACCACCCCCACCCCCATTTTTCACTGCAGGGTGGTAAATTCCGCCAGAAGCTGGAAACAGTTTGCAACGATACTCGTCCAACCAGATGACATTCTTCCATCGCTCCACAGTCCAAATTTTATGGCTTTGGCCTCATACTTTCCTGTTACATCTATTTGCAAAACTGATGTGAAGTTTTGGTATCCCAGCTCACCGTGAAATTCCCGGATTGTGGCGTTTCCTTGATGCTATTTTGGTGCTGACAAGATTCGCGAGTGCGAGATTCAATTCTCCAGTAATTTTTGCAGCTGCCGTCCTCTTATTTTTCGTCAAAAGCCCCTTCAGTGACTATCTGTCATGATTACTCAACACACTTTCAACCATGTTGTTACCTAAAGGATGTTGGTCTTCCGCTTTCCATGTAAACAGTATAAATTTTCGATGTGGTGCCCATTGAAACACCAAACACTTCAGCTGCTTTGGTTACTGAAGTACCACTGTGAGAGCACCAACAATTTGTCCACGTTTGAAGCCATTTAGTTCTGATTTAATGCACTCACAGCTATACACAAGAGTGTTCTGACACGACTGACACTCGCAAGGTATTGACGGCAGTGCACAGGTGCCGCTGTTGGCCAAATACAACACTGCAACCTGAGTGCTCGACATTTATGTTTGCATTCACATCAAGCATGTATTTCTCGCAGTGTTTCCATAGGTTTGTACAACCCATGTAAGTAGATGTAGAAGTTGCCTCTTCGGCTATAGTTCAATTCTTTTATCTTGGCGATTCGCGCATGCCCGCCCAGACGCGGGAGATTGCTGCGTTGCCACTTGTACACGCGAAGAGAAGCAGCGCCATAGTATAGTATAGTTTGCAAACTTACGTTTAGGGGATAGCGCGCAGTTTATGAAGTAAAGCCACCAATGCCGCATTAACCCTTTCGCTGCTACAGAGACGTGCTCCCCACACTGCGTGCTGTGCGCGATTTTGTCATCACTGTACTGCTCGCCTGTGCAGACACATCGTGTTTTGACTGCTTTGACACACTTTATCATTCGATTTCACAAAAATTATTTGGCCCAAAAATTTGATTTTTACACATCTTCTTGACTGATACTTTCCCCCCATAAATGACTTAATTTTGTTTCGATGTTCAACACAGTTATTATGCAGCATTACATGTAGTAAATCATTGCACGAAATTTTGAAGAGTTTGCAGAGGTAAAAGTCCACAGTGTATACTTTCCGTATGGTCGATTTTAGTTGCCACTAGAAATTTCAAAAAACTACATTCAAACGAATAAAATTCATGAAGTAAGACACTTCGGTATTGTTTTTAAATGAAGAAAAAATTGAGCACCTAACCAGATTTGAACTCAGAACCTTTCACTTAGCAACCATACACTTTTTTTTTTTATCTCATTTTGTTCGGTTTCGTTCGTTGCATCTGCTCGGGGCGGACGTCGTAAGACATCCATTTAAGTTCGTTGTTGATCGAATAACTCAGTTTTTTTTTTGTTTTTTTTTATTACAGAGGGCAGCTAACACTCTGACCAAACACGCTGAGGTACCGTGACGGCTGCGCTTTAACCATTACACTAACGCAACTCGTAATGCAATAGCTCTACCGGCGGTGGACTATAAAATATCACGCAAAATACCGACAAACACTGTTGGTATGACTATGAATTACTCACGTTTCATCGAAGTACAATAGGAAATAAACAATTACTGCTGTTCTTTATTGCGAAAAAGCGGTTAGTGAGAGTGATACAAACACCTTTCCTTGCTATCGCCTGAATTAGGAGGCTTATTGCTTGTTCGGTTTAATTAATTAATAGAATATGAAGCGATTGGTATAAAGAATGCTTTTCCCAAACTTTCTATAAAAGAAAGTCTGCTATCAAGACATTGCTTTTGTTCAATTACTTTCTTTCTGACCGAATGTTTCTAAAACTGAAGACACTCGTCCGTGCTCTGCACTGCTGTCGAGCTCTGGCAACGTCGTTCTCTGTACATTGGCTGACTGTGTTTTGTGACGTTAGATGCACAGAACGAACCTACACTCGGCCGCCGTCGTAAATGACGCGCACTTTAGCCACACATCCGCTTGTCGACGGTTCGGCCAGCTGGCAAAGTGAGCGGAACGGCCGGCGCAGTTAGCGCCGACGCCGCGCTTCAGCCGCCGACCGCCAGGCAGCGCCTACACTCCACTGGGCACGCGCGCCTTCCCGCCTGCCGGAAATTACGCGTCCGGCGCGCTGCGTGTGCTAATAAATCTCGGCGAGCGCAGCGCCGACCAGCGCAGAAACAACGCCAGCCCCTGAGCGCGTGGTGGGCAGCCGTGGCCGCCTCATGAGCGCGCCTTTTAATTCCAGGCGTCCGACCGCCGTTGCAGGGGGGGGGGGGGGGCGGTAGGAGAGGGAAGGGAAGGACGTAGCATCAAGACGAGGCGCAGAGACGTCTGCGAGCAGTTGCTGCCTCTCTAGCGAGTGAGTAGCTTCGCTGTAGCTCCTCGTTCCAGAATCTGTAGCAAGTTTTAGAATTATCCTGCTGGCGTTTTAATTTGCGCTATGTAGGTTGTTGCATTCCCCAAATCCGCCTGACGTCAAAAAAAAAAAGCATGTGAATAGCAACAAGAGGCCCCGTACCCCTTTATGACGTGTACGGCAAGAAAGGAAGAATGAATTGATTGTTGGTGTTAATAACGATCATCCTCCTTTAACCTCCTCTGCGTTACTGCAGATGACGTGTCACTGAGCACATTTGTTCTGTGCATGCAGTACACGTGAGGCCCCTAGTTGTTTCCACTGCACTGTGTGGAATACGAAGGTTGTGTTATAGTTCACTAACCTGCTGTCTACAAGTTGATGTCCCCAGCGCAGAAAACAGCACGCAGGTCTTAGGTTCTGTATCTTGAGGCTGAAACTGACTTTTAGCGAGGTTCTGTTCTGAAATAATGTATCACTTATTTGGGATGCCTCTCGCGTATTTTAATATAGCCACACGAGAAGACTACATGATCTTAATACAACACCTTCTGACACAGCAAAGTACATGATCAAACACAATGTTTACGAAAATGTACCTTTACACTATTTGTGGCACGTGTCTGTGCCTCTTGACTACCAGAGTGAATCTTTTAATACTGAATACTGACAAACACATCCTGCCACAGACAACATGACTGTACATCTCGACTGCCTAATCCAGAGTGACGAACAGGAACTTAAATAAAAATTGGAAACATATCCTACGACAGACAACATGCCTGTTCTCCTCGACTGCCTAATCGAGAGTGACGAACAGCCCGAAACACTTCGCGCGCCATCGCAGAAAAGCCGTGACCCGAACACTTCCGAAGTGCTTCGTCTGCAATTTCGTCAGTCTTTTGTTTTTGATTTAAATTGTTTTTAATAATTCTAAAATGACTGATTGATAGTCACCTGTTGAGAGATGTTTATATTAAAAAGTGAAGTCATTCCAATGAGTAATTTGACTAATAATAATAACTATACTTTAACGTTTTGGCGCCCTTCCTCCGAACACAGCAGCCAATCACAGAGCAGTAGCATTATGTAGGCGGTCATTCTCACGGGAATGGTACCGAATCTAACATCTGTCACAGGTACCCCACACCACATTTCGTCATCTATACAGGGTGTTACAAAAAGGTACGGCCAAGCTTTCAGGAAACATTCCTCGCACACAAATAAAGAAAAGATGTTATGTGGACATGTGTCCGGAAACGCTTAATTTCCATGTTAGAGCTCATTTTAGTTCGGGCCCCATGTTCTTCCACCTACGCTCAATGGAGCACGTTATCATGATTTCATAGGGGATACTCTACCTGTGCTGCTAGAACATGTGCCTTTACAAGTACGACACAACATGTGGTTCATGCACGATGGAGCTCCTGCACATTTCAGTCGAAGTGTTCGTACGCTTCTCAACAACAGATTCGGTGACCGATGGATTGGTAGAGGCGGACCAATTCCATGGCCTCCACGCTCTCCTGACCTCAACCCTCTTGACTTTCATTTATGGGGGCATTTGGAAGCTCTTGTCTACGCAACCCCGGTACCAAATGTAGAGACTCTTCGTGCTCGTATTGTGGACGGCTGTGATACAATACGCCATTCTCCAGGGCTGCATCAGCGCATCAGGGATTCCATGCGACGCAGGGTGGATGCATGTATCCTCGCTAACGGAGGACATTTTGAACATTTCCTGTAACAAAGTGTTTGAAGTCACGCTGGTACGTTCTGTTGCTGTGTGTTTCCATTCCGTGATTAATGTGATTTGAAGAGAAGTAATAAAATTAGTTCTAATCTTGAAAGTAAGCGTTTCCGGACACATGTCCACATAACATATTTTCTTTCTTTGTGTGTGAGGAATGTTTCCTGAAAGTTTGGCCGTACCTTTTTGTAACACCCTGTATACTTCTTGCATCTCCACTACTCTGGGAACAGCTTCTTGGAGCCTAATATGATGGCTGACTAAGCCAGAAATATTACAAGTGGTTGGTTTGCACGAAGTAACTACACACGTTCGTCACATGGCCAAATAAGGTTACACAACAGCTCTTGTAATGAACAGATGGCGGCAGAGATTAGTAACAACTTACAAGGCCGTGCTGAGAAGTTAGCTCTCCGAATTTCTTATGTGAAATCTCTTAAAGCTTCCTAAATAAAATAAAATGTTATTAACGTTATTCCACAACATAGTATCCCTGGAGACGAACACATTCCTCCAAATGAGATACCACTTTATTGATGCTCTCACTGTAGTACATTCCTTTGACTTAGCTGACGGAGCTACAATCTCACCTCTGGTTGCACCGCTTCATCACTGTCACAGTAAAGTCCAAGAAGCTGTTCTGTAAGTTTTGGAAACAGATGAAAATCGGATGGTGCCAAGTCAGGACTGTAGGAAGATGATCGATAACAGGCGTCAGATTGTGGCAGATGTCGTAGCGCTCGTGTGTGGTCTGCATTGTCACGCTCAAGAAAACGGTGCTCAGTGTGTGCACGAACTCTTTGAATTCGAAACTCGATTACAGCAAGCTGTTTCTCACACACTGACATAATTACTTTATACTCCGCCATGTTATACGCTATAATATAAACTCTCTTCTGGCAGAGGGCTGCAAATATGTAGACGTGAACCATAAAGATGTAGAACGTTAATAACGATTGTTTTATTTAAAAACCTTGTAGAGTCTTCGCATGAAAACTTCGGAGGCAATACTTTTCAGCTAGCCATCGCTCAATGATTTATAAATAGAAGTTTTACGATGCTTAACTATATCATGAACGCTGTCTGTGGAAATATGTTCATTGTTCACTTGAACCAATCCGTCTTTCCTACCGATACAAACATCCAGTAGGTACTTTCTGAGGACTATTTAGCCATCTTGCAGACGAGAAAAGAGGTTCGAAAATTATCTTCTGAAACTCAAAGCTGATCTCCTGCGTCAAGCTCTCACATCGACGTCTTACGTCCCAGCCTCCCCACCCCCACCCCCTACAAGTGGCAACCAGTAACAAGATCAGGATGGTCAAACAGCCGCTCCTAACCGTTTATGTTACAAGATGCACACAAAATTGATTGAGAAAAACTTCTGAATATGTTCATAGTCCTATCTTATACTTGTTTTCTTAGAGGTATGATAGCTATCTGATATACTGTTCCCTGACAGTTACTTGTTAAAATTTAAAAAGAAAAAAAAACTCCAGAAAGAGACTTTTGTGAGATACGTGTGATGTAAATAATGTTTCTTATTGTACAATACAACAATTTAAATTCGCACTTTCCGGTTTCCTGAGGTCGTAAGACAGACGCCGTGGTCCACTCCTACATGTTTGACCATGTGGTTTTACACAATAGTGGAAGTGAAAGAAAGCATTTGTCTTACGATTTGAGAATGTCCAGTGACAGCCGAAACCATAAACATTGTGTAGAAATAGTTGTAATTGTGCTGGACACCAAAACATTGGAAGCCAAGTTTGGACGGTACCGATAGATGTCAAGATGCAATTATCGTATCTCATTTTGGCAAATATCTGAGGGAGGAAAAAGTCTGAGATCATATTCTGTCTTTAAAACGTTACTTGTTCAACAGATCTGTAATGAAACGTTTACAAAGTCGTGATCAATCTGATTATCTTGATTTAGTGCTTGACAGGTCAGCACCAAATATTTGCGAATTAGCTATCAGCCAGGTCATATTTATCACTGCTTACTTTCAATGATGATTGTTGTTGCTACAAAACTCCCATGCATGCCCAGAGGAACTTTTCATCGTAATTCAGAATAACACACGCACCGCAGTATCGTATTTGTTCGCCAACACCGGGCATGCGACTTTCAAGTAAAATATCTCACCTGTACGGGAACATACATAACGGATGTAAGAGTACAGGCTGTAGATGACTGCTTGACGACATGTAGTCTACGTCTGGCCATGAGTCCTGCACGGAAAGCCAAATGGTAAAGCGACCGCCCGCGATAAGCGGAAAATCCGGGTTCCTCTCCCCGTCCGGCACAAATTTTCACTTCCGTAATGCCATTCCGACGACTGCCCATATTCGCAATTGCGAATACATTAAGCATATTTTGTAACGTCAGTAACGTATAATTTCCTGGCGGCACCTGTGTGTTCGGCCCGTAGCTGTTGTATATGCCAAAACCGGTTTCCAGTATCTGGGGGACGAGGTTTCCTTCAGCTTGGGCACGATGGGCTGAACTTTCCCTAATCGTCCTAAATGAGCTGTGGCTGGAGCCAATATGGCTACCCAAAGGACGAGTCATATCCACAGGAACGACAGGTGTCTCCCAGTAGGCCAACTTAGCACCTTACAATAAGTACAGTTAGCGTTAGGTGGGAATGGCCAACAGAACTGCCGGAATTCTGTTGCTGGGTGACTGGCTCAAGGGGACCAAGCGAAAGAAACTGGTATAGACACACGTATTCAAATACAAACATACGTAAACAGGCAGAATACGGCGCTGCCGTAGGCAACGCCTACATAAGACAAGTATCTGGCGCAGTTGTTAGATCGGTTACTGCTGTTTCAATAGCAGGCTGTCAAGATTTAAGTGAATTTGAACGTGGTGTTTGTAGTCGGCGCACGAGGGATGGGACACAGCATCTCCGAGGTAGCGATGAAATGGGGATTTTCCCGTACGACCGTTCACGAGCGCACCGTGAATATCAGGAATCCGGTAAAACATCGAATCTCCGACATCGTTCCGGTCGGAAAAAGATCCTGCAAGAACGGAATCACCGACGACTGAAGAGAATCGTTCAACGTGACGGAAGTGGAACCCTTCCGCAAATTGTTGCAGATTTGTTTCGCTCTTTAGTGTAATTTCCTGGGAGTGCCTGGTACTCTCGGAATGAAAAGTCGGCCGATGGCCCTCTTGGGCGCCGGAGACAAACTTTGTACGCTATGGGTTCGACGGCATATTGGTGAGTGTACTTCAAAAGTCTGTAGAAAGTTGTTCCTCCATGCGGAAATTTTCGGAGCAGTCCACATGTTCGTTATCAGTATGCAGATATGGGATCTTCAGGAAGGGAGTGAGTACGAAACCAACGTAGAGGGTCACTACTGTTACTTCAGTGGTATATTGGCTGGCTTCCTTGCAGCTGTAGTTACGCAAGTATGACGAGTTTGAGAACAGTGGCACTGCGATCAGTTGCTGCTGTCAACTCGTTCCCTCTTACTAAAGCGTGCGGTAGTGTGTAGCCGTGACACAGCACGGACGTTGAGTGCACGATTCTGCTGTTGTCGTGTAGCACAACACGACTCTCGGGATCGGATGGCCTCTAAGGAAGCTGTATTTCGTGAGGCTGCGGGGAGTGTAAGACGAACGTTAAGTGATACTGTGTATACAAACGCGATTTTGCTGAATAAGAGAAAGAATGAAGTTTGGAATAAGCTCGATGCTGAAGTTCACACTTCAAATGGAAGACATACAATGTTCGTCCAATTCAAATAAAACGGTTGTATTCTTGTTCAAACAGTTTCACTGCTGACCGATCATTTATTGTACTGGTAAACTGAAATGTAAAGGACGACAGCAGTCAGCAGGACTACTAATTTATTGCAGATCTAGATTCCGAGAACAACATGGTCATCATCGATGAATTACCAGAAGAGTCATACACTCTGGTGACAAAAGTCATGGGATAGCTCCGAATAGCGTGTCGGACTTCCTTTTGCCCGGTGTATTGTAGCAGATCGACGTGGCATGCACTCAACAAGTCCCAAGTTCGAGTCTCGGCCGGGCACACAGTTTTAATCTGCCAGGAAGTTTCATATCAGCGCACACTCCGCTGCAGAGTGAAAATCTCATTCTGGAAACATCCCCCAGGCTGTGGCTAAGCCATGTCTCCGCAGTATCCTTTCTTTCAGGAGTGCCAGTTCTGCAAGGTTCGCAGGAGAGCTTCTGTAAAGTTTGGAAGGTAGGAGAACGAGGTACTGGCAGAAGTAAAGCTGTGAGTGCCGGGCGTGAGTCGTGCTTCGGTAGCTCAGTTGGTAGAGCACTTGCCCGCGAAAGGCAAAGGTCCCGAGTTCGAGTCTCGGTCGGGCACACAGTTTTAATCTGCCAGGAAGTTTCATATCAGCGCACACTCCGCTGCAGAGTGAAAATCTCATTCAAGTCGTTGGAAGTCTGCGGAAATATAAATCGATACTACATCTGCAGCCATCCATAATTGCGAAAGTGTAGTCTTTGCAGGATTCTGTGCGTGAACTAACTCCAGATTATTTCCATAAATGTTGGTTAGGAATCTTGTCAGGCTAACGTGGTGGCCAAATCATTAACACGATCTGTTCAGAAAGGTATCCAAACCAATCGCGAACAACTTACCCAGTGATATGGTGCATTGTCATCCATAAAAATTCCTTTGTTGTTTGGGAACATGAAGTCTATGAACGGCTGCAAATGGTCTCCAAGTAGCCGAACATAACCATTTCCAGTCAATCATCGGTTGAGTTGAACTAGGGGACCCAGTCCATTTTATGCAAACACAGCCCATACCAGCTTGCACAGTGTCTTGTTGACAACATGGTCCCATGGCTTCGTGTGGTCTGCGCCACACTCAAATCCTACCATCGGCTCTTACCAACTGAAATCGGGACGCATCTGACCAGGACGCGGTTTTCCAGTCTAGGGTCCAACCAAACCGGTCACGAACCCAGGAGAGGCACCGCAGGCGATGTCGTGCTGTTAGCAAAGGCACTCGCGTCGGTCGTCAGCTACTACAGCCCGTTAACGCCAAATTTCGCCCCACTGACGTGACAGATACCTTCATTGTATGTCCCACATTAATTTATGCTATTTCACACAGTACTGCTTGTTTGTTAGCACTGACAACTCTACGCATACGCCGCTGCTCTCGGTCGTTAAGTGAAGGCTGTCGGCCTCTGCGTTGCCCGTGGTGGGAGGTAACATCGTTGACGCTGTGAATCTCGAAATACTGAATTCCGTAAGGATTTCCGAAATGAAATTCCCCATGCATCTAGCCCCAACTACCATACCACGCTCAGATTCTGTTAATTCTCGTGGTGGGGCTACAACCTTTTCACATCAATCACCTGAGCACAAAAGACAGTTCTGTCAATGCGCTGCCCTTTTATACCTTGTGTATGCGATACTACCGCCACCTGTATACGAGGGTTTCCCAGAAAGTAATGCACCGCATGTTTTTCTTAGCCTAAAACAATGCTACGAATGCGAAACGTTACGTACGTATTATTTGAAGTCTCCAGAGTGAGCGCGTCAAGTTTCCGTCACGTCCGACAGATGACGTAGCTGCAGGACTATTTCAAAATGGCGTCTGTAGGTGATGTATGTTACAAGCAGAGAAAGAAGCTGTGGGGAATACTCAAAAAACGCTTGAGCAAAGTCTATGGAGCATCTGCTGTCGACAGAAGTACAATTAGTAGCTGGGCACGGAGGGTGAGGTCATCAAAAGGCGGTTCGGCGGAGCTCAACGATTTGCAGCAATCGGGGAGACCGTCCATGGTTGTGACACCTGACACACCTGACCTAGCCCCCTCGGACTTCCACTTGTTTGGGGCATTAAAGTGTGCATTCGTGGAAGACATTTTGAGGAGGATCAGGAGGTGATTCACATAGTGAAGCACTGGCTCCGCCACCAGGACAAGGAATGGTACCGACAGGGCATACAAGCCCTTGTTTTGCGCTGGAGGAAGGCCCTAGGGCCGGACGTTGTGGCCGAGCGGTTCTAGGCGCTTTAGCCTGGAACCACGCGACCTTCTACGGTCGCAGGTTCGAATCCTGCCTGAGGCATGGATGTATGTGATGTCCTTAGGTTAGTAGTTCTAAGTTCTAGGGGACTGATGACCTCAGATGTTAAGTCCCATAGTGCTCCGAGCCATTACAACCATTTTGAAGGCCCTAGAAGGGGATGGAGATTACGTGGAAAAGTAGGGTGTATAGATAAAACCCCATTCTTTCGTGTGTGTCATTCTCATTATGTTCAATAAAGAATTGTTGAAGAATGTCACCTCACCGTCGCGTGCGCGCTCTGGTGGACTGTAACCTTAACTTCGTTGCACCTGAGTTGTAGACAGCCTGGCGCTTTTCTATGCAGGCTGTGTCGCGTGCCTGCTGGAGAACCGTATCCGTGAGTTATGGAAAGGGACGGAGCTTCCGTGCCGCCTCGCTAAGTCATCGCCGCGGCCAGGATACTAGCAACACTTGTGCGTGATCGTGCTCACCACATTTAATCGGACACGCTTGTTGATGGATCCGGATTAATTCTCTGCTCTAACAAATCAACATAAATAAGGGTCACCAACCCTGCTCTGACTCGCGCTACACGGTTTAAATTGTCGCTACTACCGTGCCACTAATCAGTGCCTCATAACAGTCCAGCTGCTTTCAAAAGTTTCAGAAGACTGTGACGTTCGAGGATCGGTTTGCAAAATGTGCAACGCAAACGGGCACAACTCTCCCTCAAACTGGTTTCCAGCATCTCCAGTCGACAATCTCCTACATACAGAAAACGGGATAGCAGTCAACAGAAGACGAACGCACACAAGAACACCACACTTCAAGTTTCCACTGGAACAAACAGAATTTGTGTCCTCTAATTGACAACACTTAGTCTGCTTCGTTGGTTGAACATTAGCCGGCCGTTGTGGCCGAGTGGTTCTAGGCGCTTCAGTACAGAACCGCGCTACCGCTACGGCAGCAGGTTCGAGTCCTGCCTCGGGCATGGATGTGTGTGATGCCCTTAGGTTTTTTTTTTTTTTTTTTTTTTTTTTTTTTTTTTTTTTTTTTTTTTTCATCAGTCTACTGGCTGGTTTGATGCGGCCCGCCACGAATTCCTTTCCCTTGCTAACCTCTTCATCTCAGAGTAGCACTTGACACCTACGTCCTCAATTAAATTATTTGCTTGACGTATTCCAATCTCTGTCTTCCTCTACAGTTTTTGCCCTCTACAGCTCCCCCTCGTACCATGGAAGTCATTCCCTCATGTCTTAGCAGATGTCCTATCATCCTGTCCCGTCTCCTTATCAGTGTTTTCCACATATTCCTTTCCTCTCCGATTCTGCGTAGAGCCTCCTCATTCCTTACCTTATCAGTCCACCTAATTTTTAACATTCGTCTGTAATACCACATCTCAAATGCTTCGATTCTCTTCCGTTCCGGTTTTCCCACAGTCCATGTTTCACTACCATACAATGCTGTACTCCAGACGTACATCCTCAGAAATTTCTTCCTCAAATTAAGGCCGGTATTTGATATTAGTAGACTTCTCTTGGCCAGAAATGACTTTCTTGCCATAGCGAGTCTACTTTTGATGTCCTCCTTGCTCCGTCCGTCATTGGTTATTTTACTGCCTAGGTAGCAGAATTCCTTAACTTCATTGACTTCGTGACCATCAATCCTGATGTTAAGTTCCTCGCTTTTCTCATTTCTACTACTTCTCATTACCTTCGTCTTCTCCGATTTACTCTCAAACCATACTGTGTACTCATTAGACTGTTCATTCCGTTCAGCAGATCATTTAACTCTTCTTCACTTTCACTCAGGATAGCAATGTCATCAGCGAATCGTATCATTGATATCCTTTCACCTTGTATTTTTATTCCACTCCTGAACCTTTCTTTTATTTCCATCATTGCTTCCTCGATGTACAGATTGAAGAGTAGGGGTGAAAGGCTACAGCCTTGTCTTACACCCTTCTTAATACGAGCACTTCGTACTTGATCGTCCACTCTTATTATTCCCTCTTGGTTGTTGTACATATTGTATATGACCCGTCTTTCCCTATAGCTTACCCCTACTTTTTTCAGAATCTCGAACAGCTTGCACCATTTTCTATTGTCGAACGCTTTTTCCAGATCGACAAATCCTATGAAAGTGTCTTGATTTTTCTTTATCCTTGCTTCCATTATTAGCCGTAACGTCAGAATTGCCTCTCTCGTCCCTTTACTTTTCCTAAAGCCAAACTGACCGTCACCTAGCCCCATTGTCAATTTTCTTTTCCATTCTTCTGTACATTATTCTTGTAAGCAGCTTCGATGCATGAGCTGTTAAGCTGATTGTGCGATAATTCTCGCACTTGTCAGCTCTTGCCGTCTTCGGAATTGCGTGGATGATGCTTTTCCGAAAGTCAGATGGTATGTCGCCAGATTCATATATTCTACACACCAACATGGATAGTCGTTTTGTTGCGACTTCCCCCAATTATTTTAGAAATTCTGATGGCATGTTATCTATCCCTTCTGCCTTATTTGACCGTAAGTCCTCCAAAGCTCTTTTAAATTCCGATTCTAATACTGGATCCCCTATCTCTTCTAAATCGACTCCTGTTTCTTCTTCTATCACATCAGACAAATCTTCACCCTCATAGAGGCTTTCAATGTATTCTTACCACCTATCTGCTCTCTCTGCATTTAACAGTGGAATTCCCGTTGCACTCTTAATGTTACCACCGTTGCTTTTAATGTCACCAATGGTTGCTTTGACTTTCCTGTATGCTGAGTTTGTCCTTCCGACAATCATATCTTTTTCGATGTCTTCACATTTTTCCTGCAGGTTAGTTAGGTTTAAGTAGTTCTAAGTCTAGGGGACTGATGACCTCAGATGTTAAGTCCCATAGTGCTCAGAACCATTTGAACCATTTTGTTAAACATTACGTCAGTCTAGCTAAGGGCACAACGTTCTCTGCGGCACACACCCGCAGAGCACGAATACGCTCACAAAACAGCAAGAGCCATCTTGAAAACAGGTAAATAACAAAGCCGTCTGCCGCCAGAGATGAAAAATGAGGTGTGGGTACTCGCTTTAAACTCCCCAGAGCGTCCTGTGGCGTCGTCTCCAAACCCGCCGTGACCTTAACCTCCGAGACTCTACTCACCAGTCTCTGCCGCGGCGCATGTAACTGAAAACTCCTCACTTGAGCGAGTTGTCACTTTCAGGTGGACTACAGCAACGCAGATAGGAGAGCGAGTACGCGGTTTCGCTAGTATAACTGACGACTTGGGGCATTGCAAATGCCTAAACAACCGTTGGGCGTGGCGATTATTATTTGCCAATTCCAAATTGGAATCCACTGCATACCGGTGGTGCACAGCGACCGTTGAATCTTCATACGTAAGGAAGGACAGTAGTCAGCCGCAGAATCGGTAATTTGTTGCAGATCTGCATTCCGGAAGAGTCATACAGGCAGAACCGTGTCACAGCATAAACATGTGTCAATTGGCATCAGTATACCATTAAATGCAAACGTCAGTGTCACATGTTTACGCTCTGACATGTTACGCTTACACGCTGAGGTGACAGAAGTCATTGGATAGGGGTATCCAGATACAAAGATGGCGGCAATATCGCTTACACAACGTATAAAAGGCCAGCGCATTGGCGTAAATGTCATTTATTTGCAAATGATTCGTGTGAAGAGGTTCCCTACGTGATTGTGGCTCCACGACGGGAATTAAGACTTTCAATGCAGAATAGTAGTTGGAGCTAGACGGAAGGGGCATTCTATTTTGGAAATCGTTACAGAATTCAGTATTCCGAGATCCACAGCCTCAAGAATGTGCCGAGAATACAAAATTTCATGTACGAGGATTGGAACTTAAATAGTGGCAACTATTTACTCACAAACGATACAAAAGACTTCCATGTTTGCACATGGTACTGTCCTTCAAAGTAGAATCCGTTGCCAGAGATGTGGAAGGCGTAGTTTACGGTAGGCAGAGCCTGTTCTGTTGATGGTGCGAATGGAGCGATCTACTGCCTGTCGAATATCTGGAACAGTTCTGAAGCGAATGCAACGAAGTGGTTCCTTCATCTTCGGAATCAAATGAAAGTCACAAGGGCTTAAGTCCGGGGAGTATTTGGATCGTACAGTACTTCCCAGTCCCATCGACCGAACAGAGCAGCGATAGCTTGCGCTGTATGCGCATTGTCGTGCAAAATGATGGGTGGGTTGCGCAGAAAGTGTCGCCGCTTCTTTCGCCAAGCTGGTAGCAGGTGATGCTCCAAAAACGAACGGTAATACTGTGCGTTGACCGTCTGCCATGGAGGAACGTAATGCGTTCGGATAACACCATCACAGTCGTACACGAGGATCACCATAACTTTAGACCGCTCCATTCGCACCATCAACAGAACAGGATCTGCTAATTGTATACTACGTCTTCCTCATCGCCGGCAATGGGTTCCACACAACGCTGGTGACTACTTTCAAGGACAGTAACAGGTGCAAACATGTAACTCTTTTGTATTGATTTTGAACAAATAGTTGCCACTATTTAAGTTCCAACCATCGTATTATCTCTCACCACGGTCAACGCAGCGGCCGACAGCCGTCGCCTAGCGACCGAGAGCAGCGGCGTTTGTGTAGAGTTATCGGTGCTATCAAACACGCAACACTGCGCGAAATAACCGCAGAAATCAATGTACGACGAACGTATCCGGTAGGACAGTGCGGCAAAAATCTGGCGTTAATGAGCTATGGCAGCAGACGATCGACGCGAGTACCTTTGCTAGCAGCACGACATCGCCTTCAGTGCCTCCCCTGGGCTCTTGATCATATGGGTTGGACCCCAGCCGACTGTAAAACCGTGGCCTGGTCAGATAAGTCCAGATTTCAGGTGGTAACAGTTGATGATAGGGTTTGAGTGTGGCGCAGACGCCATGAAGCCATGGACCCAGTTTGTCAACAAGGCACTTTGCAAGCTTATGGTGGCTCCATAGTGGTCTGGGCTGTGTTTACATGGAATGGAATGGGTCGCCCGGTCCAGCTGAAACGATGATTGACTGGAAATGGTTACACAGGCCAACGAAAATTTTTTTCTGAAAAACTTTTTTTTTACTTTGATAGCTGATCTTTATAGATTTCTATGAGCTGAATCCAAATCTAGCGTTAGTTGTTTTGTATCGTCCATAGTTTCCGAGTAATATGCTTTTTAGTATATAGTATAAAAATCCTATCCTATATGGTAAACGTGAAAATTAATGAAACGCTTTGTTACAATATAAGCATGGTTTGTATTTACAGTAAGCTACTTAAAACAGTGATATGTGTTAACAGAGATTTAACTTGTCAGGTGGAACTGGTTCGTATTTTCTTTCTCTTTTTTCTTTGGAGCTTCTTGTGTAGCATTTTCTACGATTAGTCGCCTGCTGAACTTCTCGGTGAAGTGACCAACAGTAGTCCCCCATCATGTTGGTGTTCCAGCGGCCTTGGTGGCGTTTTTCCATCACTTTAATGTCCTGGTGAAAACGCTCTCCTTGATCCTCACTAACATCTCCCATATTGTTCAGGAAGTAATCAAGGTGACTGTTCAAAATGTGAACTTCCAGGCTCATTAAACATCGTAAAGTTTTAAACTTCTCTAACATTGTACCTACAATACCAAACATATACTTGGTCTTTTTCATGTCCTAAGAACTTTTTTGTAACGACGTGCTTGAATGATACCCATGCTTCTTTCTCATTTAAGGTCATTGTCGATTCAAAGATAACATCAAACACTAATTTTCTAATGTCATGTCCTACAAAAACGCCTTCTTTTAGTTTAGCTTCTGAAAGGAGTGGAAACTTCTGGCAGAGATACTTAAAACATAGTCCATCTTTAGGCAAAGCCTTTACAAACTGTTTCATTAGACCTAACTTTATATGTAGAGCTGGTAGGAGTACGTCTTTTTGGATCTACAAGGTTTTTGCGTAGAATGTTCTTCTCACCAGGTTTTAAAGACTCCCTCACAGGCCAGTTCTTTCTCAGCAGTGTTGATCCCTAGCCCAAATGTCCCATTCACAATAGAAACATAGAAATTTGGTAAAGCCACCTTGCTTACCAAGGAGCATGCATGTTACTTTTAGATCGCCACATATCATCCAACCATGAGTAAAATAACCTATTTTATTTAGCACTTTTTCTACGTTTTCATAGCTTTCTTTCATATGTACAGAATTTCTAACAGGTATAGATGCATGCCTGTTACTATTGTGTAATAAAACAGTCTTTAAACTAGTTTTTGATGAATCTATAAACAGCCTCCAGTCTTCCTTTTTGTATTCAATACCAAACTCATTCATCAGACTGGGAATGTCTGAGCAGTACACTAAATCACCTTCTTGTTGAAAAAACTCGGAAAATTGCTGCTCTCTCTTTCTATACATGTATATGCTGCTTCCAACTGCCAATAAATTCTTTTCTTTTAATCTAGAGCCAAGCAATTCAGATTTTTCTTTCATTAAGTCCAGATCCCTAACCAAATCGTTAAGCTCGGTCTGAGTAAACAATTTGGGCTCTAGACTTTCTGTATTACAATGGAATTCTTCATCATCTGATTCATGTAAATCAGATTGTACATCAGAAAATACTTCAGAATTTAAATAAATCTGCTGGTTCAGGAACCGGCAAATCCTTCTTGTTTTTCGAATTATGACCAGTAATGTGAACAGTGCAAAGGTACCATTCATTTCTTGGCTCTCGAGATATCATAGTAACAGCAAATCTAAAAGCTTTTTCCTCCTTTTTGGACCATTTTCTCAGATCTTCAGCACACACATAACATACCTTATGTGGCGCCCAAGATTTATCTTGATCACCAAGTTTAGATACAAAGTATGATAGATAAACCTTTTTCACAAAGTCTGTAATGTTTCTTTGGTGTTTTTTAGCCACAAATTCACCACAAATATAACAAAAACTGTCAGCAGAATTTTTACAAGGACGATTAGACATTGTACTGAGCACATGCCCAGGAAACGGGAAAGTGAGGTCAGGTTGACAGTAAACAAAACACCATCTGTTAACACAAAAATATAATCGACCTCTTTTGCCAGGAAATGTGCTTCAGCAGTGCTAGAAACGTCATCTACATTCATTACATCTCCTTTTTAAATTACTTTAACTATATAAAAGCTGTTAAATTCTTTAAGAAATCGCTTAATTTAATACATTTAACTGTAAAATGTGAGGAAATGGTGGTTGATACAGTTTTATTCAACTGTAAAATGTGAAGAAATGGTGGTGATACAGTTTTTAAGTATTATATTTGGATTTCCCACCCTAAAAAACATAAGGATAAGGTATTTTCAGTAAAAAAGTTTTTGCATCGTTGGCCTGTGTTATTTTCGGGTACTTGGACAAAATTTGCAGCCATTCACACGCTTCATGTTCAAATGTGTGTGAATTCCTGAGGGACCAAACTGCTGAGGTCATCGGTCCCTAGACTTACACACTACTTTAAACTAACTTATGGTAAGCACAACACACACACACACACACACACAAATGTCCGAGGGAGGACTCAAACCTCCGGCGGAAGGGGCCGCGCAATCCGTGACATAGCACCTCAAACCGCGCGGCCACTCCGCACGGCTGGGCTTCATGTTCCCAAACAGGGATGTCATGTCACCAATCAACAGATGTGTTCGCAATTGGTTTGAAGAAAATTCTGGACAATTCGAGCGAACGATCTGGCCGTCAAAAATGCCCGACATGAATCGAGATCAGTTCGCGCACAAACCCCTGCACCAACAACACTTTCACAGTTATGGACGGCTATTCACACGTTAAAATTCGAACTTATTTCATATTTTGTTTCGTACTGCGTGTATGCCTCTTTCAGAGATGTGACTGTAAGCGCGAAGAGATAGGATGTCTGTGTTCTGTTCCGCCACTGAGCTGCCTACGACACTGATTAAACAGCAGAAACTCACATGTCTTTCTAAAGATATCTGCGCAACGGTTGGTAGAAAGACTTTTGATGTTTGCGTGAAATTTCGCGTCGCTGCAGGAAGCCCTACCAAGCACAAATTACTTAGCCCACTTTCACAGGCTCCAGCGTGTGCCCAGATTCGTAACGCTCGATACTCCTATATTCACGTCCACGGCAGTATAAGCGTATCTCTCGTTCATATTTAGTATTACCGGCAAACTAGACTTTTTCTTTCTTTTGTTGAAATAGAGACCACGGTACTGGATAGTGCTAATTTGTGCTGTTGTTGTTGTTGTGGTCTTCAGTCCTGAGACTGGTTTGATGCAGCTCTCCATGCTACTCTATCCTGTGCAAGCTTTTTCATCTCCCAGTACCTAATGCAACCTACATCCTTCTGAATCTGCTTAGTGTATTCATCTCTTGGTCTCCCTCTACGATTTTTACCCTCCATGCTGCCCTCCAATACTAAATTGGTGATCCCTTCATGCCTCAGAACATGTCCTACCAACCGATCCCTTCTTCTGGTCAAGTTGTGCCACAAACTTCTCTTCTCCCCAATCCTATTCAATACTTCCTCATTAGTTATGTGATCTACCCATCTAATCTTCAGCATTCTTCTGTAGCACCACATTTCGAGAGCTTCTATTCTCTTCTTGTCCAAACTATTTATCGTCCATGTTTCACTTCCATACATGGCTACACTCCATACGAATACTTTCAGAAATGACTTCCTGAAACTTAAATCAATACTGGATGTTAACAAATTTCTCTTCTTCAGAAACGCTTTCCTTGCCATTGCCAGCCTACATTTTATATCCTCTCTACTTCGACCATCATCAGTTATTTTGCTCCCCAAATAGCAAAACTCCTTTACTACTTTAAGTGCCTCATTTCCTAATCTAATTCCCTCAGCATCACCCGACTTAATGCGACTACCTTCCATTATCCTTGTTTTGCTTTTGTTGATGTTCATCTTATATCCTCCTTTCAAGACACTGTCCATTCCATTCAACTGCTCTTCCAAGTCCTTTGCTGTCTCTGACAGAATTACAATGTCATCGGCGAACCTCAAAGTTTTTATTTCCTCTCCATGAATTTTAATACCTACTCCGAATTTTTCTTTTGTTTCCTTTACTGCTTGCTCAATATACAGATTGAACAACATCGGGGAGAGGCTACAACCCTGTCTTACTCCCTTCCCAACCACTGCTTCCCTTTCATGTCCCTCGACTATTATAACTGCCATCTGGTTTCTGTACAAATTGTAAATAGCCTTTCGCTCCCTGTATTTTACCCCTGCCACCTTTAGAATTTGAAGGAGAGTATTCCAGTCAACATTGTCAAAAGCTTTCTCTAAGTCTACAAATGCTAGAAACGTAGGTTTGCCTTTCCTTAATCTTTCTTCTAAGATAAGTCGTAAGGTCAGTATTGCCTCACGTGTTCCAGTGTTTCTACGGAATCCAAACTGATCTTCCCCGAGGTTGGCTTCTACTAGTTTTTCCATTCGTCTGTAAAGAATTCGTGTTAGTATTTTGCAGCTGTGACTTATTAAACTGATAGTTCGGTAATTTTCACATCTGTCAACACCTGCTTTCTTTGGGATTGGAATATTATATTCTTCTTGAAGTCTGAGGGTATTTCGCCTGTTTCATACATCTTGCTCACCAGATGGTAGAGTTTTGTCAGGACTGGCTCTCCCAAGGCCGTCAGTAGTTCCAATGGAATGTTGTCTACTCCGGGGGCCTTGTTTCGACTCAGGTCTTTCAGTGCTCTGTCAAACTCTTCACGCAGTATCATATCTCCTATTTCATCTTCATCTACATCCTCTTCCATTTCCATAATATTGTCCTCAAATATATCGCCCTTGTATAGACCCTCTATATACTCCTTCCACCTTTCTGCTTTCCCTTCTTTGCTTAGAACTGGGTTTCCATCTGAGCTCTTGATATTCATACAAGTCGTTCTCTTATCTCCAAAGGTCTCTTTAATTTTCCTGTAGGCAGTATCTATCTTACCCCTAGTGAGATAGGCCTCTACATCCTTACATTTGTCCTCTAGCCATCCCTGCTTAACCATTTTGCACTTCCTGTCGATCTCATTTTTGAGACGTTTGTATTCCTTTTTGCCTGCTTCATTTACTGCATTTTTGTATTTTCTCCTTTCATCAATTAAATTCAATATTTCTTCTGTTAGCCAAGGATTTCTACTAGCCCTCGTCTTTTTACCTACTTGATCCTCTGCTGCCTTCGCTACTTCGTCCCTCAGAGCTACCCATTCTTCTTCTGCTGTATTTCTTTCCCCCATTCCTGTCAATTGTTCCCTTATGCTCTCCCTGAAACTCTGTACAACCTCTGGTTCTTTCAGTTTATCCAGGTCCCATCTCCTTAAATTCCCACCTTTTTGCAGTTTCTTCAGTTTTAATGTACAGGTCATAACCAATAGATTGTGGTCAGAGTCCACATCTGCCCCTGGAAATGTCTTTCAATTTAAAACCTGGTTCCTAAATCTCTGTCTTACCATTATATAATCTATCTGATACCTTTTAGTATCTCCAGGGTTCTTCCATGTATACAACCTTCTTTCACGATTCTTAAACCAAGTGTTAGTTATGATTATGTTGTGCTCTGTGCAAAATTCTACCAGGCGGCTTCCTCTTTCATTTCTTAGCCCGAATCCATATTCACCTACTATGTTTCCTTCTCTCCCTTTTGCTATCCTTTGTGCTAAATTTCGTAAATAAATTACGCAGGATGTTTGTGCGATTACGATGGAAGTTTTCAGGGACAAATGAGAACGGAAAATGAATCAAGTTATTTGAAGAAAAGCAGTAAGCAGTCACTTTTCGAAAGCTTTATTTTATGATAAGAGGCGTTTCGGCTTTCCTCAAGCTTCGGCTAGCCTAATGCATTTGTATCTTCGTCGGCATAACATATTTATCGACCTCATTTTGAATACTGCAGCTGCCCTTTGCAAAATAAAATTTCGTTTAGCTACAACATTTCTCGAGTAGTATAATAACATTTAATTATTATTTATGTGCACTTAATTCTCTTCTCTAATTTGTGACTCCTTTTTACGCATTTATAAACATAGCACAAAAACTTGTAAGGTCGCTGATGCTTTGATGAAAGCTGAGTTACAGTTTTCTTACACATTCCGAAGCTATTTTTGAAGACTTAATATCGCTGCCCTTAAAACTACACTGCCCAACAGAATTAAATGGTCATATTTTCGGAAACCCATAATTGTCTCCCATTCCAACGCATAAGTTTGAAATTTCACTCTAAGATACTGGAAAACTTCCTCTATAATAATGCAAAATCGCACTACCGATGGAGGGCGCCACGAACTTGTAAGTCATTTTCAGCCAGGTTTCCGGATACTTTTGATCACATAGTATATATATATATATATATATATATATATATGGCCCCGCGCTGCCACTTCACTATCACATCTGAAACAGTGGACCTAGGGATGTTTAGGACTGTGGAAATCTCGCGTACAGACGTATGACACAAGTTACACCCAATCACCTGACCACGTTCGCAGTTCATGAGTTCCGCGTAGCGCCCCGTTCCGCTCTCTCACGATTTCTAAGGACTACTGAGGTCACTGATTTGGAGTACCTGGCAGTAGGTGGCAGCACAATGCACCTAATGCGAAAAACGTTTATAGCCACTGCTGAAGTACTGGAGAGGTGAATGTAAAACAAGATTTTGCATAAATATGCCCCATCACTTAAAAAAGTGCATACCAGACTCTACTTTGAAGCATTATAGAAAATAGTTCCACTGTTTGGTATTCATATTAAGTCGGCATGATGCATAATGGGATGAATATGCAGCGACAGTAGAATATTTGTAGTGGACCGGGACGCGAATCTAGATTTCTAGCTTCTCACGACTAACAGCCTCCGCGTTTCACTATAGCTCTCGCTGTCACTGATATTTCCATCCATCATCCATGATTTCCCAACAGAGGTTCCTGGAAGGGTCATGTGGGAGGAGCAGCGCTAGAGGAACGGAGTGAGTGGAGCTCTACAACATCGAGTTGTATCTGGAGGCTTCCTCATATTCCCTAATTTCGACTGCTCGTAATAAAGTATGAAATGTGGGATCAATCCCACTCTGACACAAATTTCCAAGTGACACTACAAATTCGTTGCACTGCAGGTTTAGCATAGCTCATATCATTTGGTGTCATCTCACATTCATTGATTTCATTGCTCTCTTCTCAGACCATTCGTGGATGGTGCACGGGAAGAAATATTGATGGTTTCTTCTGTACACGCTCTAAGATATATAGCTTTAATCTCCACAATCGTAATGTTGCACAGAAGCGCATATCAGCAATGTAGGAAGTAACTGTGGCTCGATCAACAATGAAGGAATGAACGTGTGCGCTGCACCCCAGCTTCACCTGAACTCCCTTCTGCGAACTTCCGCTCTGTTATCCTGGCCTAGCATGCTCGCGGTTTACCATTAGAAACCTTCTCTGTAGCATGCTCCTTGTAAATATTACAAGGAAAGTTGCTATCTTATCAAGCAGTTATTTAGTGGAACATGGAACAGAACTGTGTGACGAGAAAATATTAATAAAAAGTTAGTAAATGTAATTGTATCGCAGAGCTTTTGTTGTTAACAGATGAGTCCTCAAAGCTCAAGTGACAGATATTATAAATAATTCTGTTGAAACATCCTCTGAACATACCTACTGGTCGGAAGGATAAGAGGGTGTTACTACACTCAAATATCACAAATTTTTGCCTTGTGATCATTGCGGTCGAGGCACGTTACTGGAGGCAACTGTTCATCCACTTTCGTTTGAACTTGGGTTCTCGAGCAATAGACAGTAGCGTTCTCATCGATGCTCAACACTTTTCCTCCATTCTTAGCTTCTTCCACTGGAATTCTTTGATCATTTCTGAGGACCAGAGGTTACGTTACATATGATGTTCGTTGTTTATATTGATAATGGGGAGAACCTTGTAAATGTAGAAGGAGTCGAAAAATCGCGTACGGCTGCATTTTCTGTTTGGATGTACTGCAGTGTTCGTCGAACGTATCAATAGTGAAATCGTCCTCAAAATATGGGGAACAAGCAAAACATTTGTTTGCACTTACAGAGGAAACAACAGTATTATATAGTAAATAGCGACCTGCCCGGCATCGCTCGGTAGACCTTCATCTACATACACACTCCGCGTACCACCGTATGGCACTGGCGAAGAGTACGTAGTATCTCTACTAGTCATTTCCTTTTCTGTTCCACCTGCAATACTAGAGCGAGGAAAACACGACTATCTGCCTTTGTACGAGCCACTGCTTTTCGTAAGTTATCTTCTTTGTCCTTACGTGAAATGTATCTTCGTGGCGGTAGGATCGTCTGCAGTCAGCTTCAAATGCCGGGTCTCTAAATTTTCTCAGCAGTGTTCCTCGAACAGGGCGTCGCCGTCGCTCCAGGGATTCCCATTCGTATTTCGGAAGCAGCTACGTAATACTTGCGTGCTGATAGAAGCTATCTGAAACAAATCTTAGTAGTCCGCCACTCAATTGGTTCGATGTCTTCCATTAATCAGACTTTGTGGGGATCCCAAACACTCGAGCAGCACTCAAGATTGAGTCGCACTAGTGTTCAATACGCGGTCTCCTTTACAGATGACCCTCACTTTCCTAAAATTCCCCCAACAGACTGAAGTCGTTCGCCGTCCCTACTACGGTCCTTACACGCTCGTTCCATTTCGTATCGCTTTGCAACGTTATGTCTAGATATTTAATCGATGTGACAGTGTGAAGCAGCACATTATTAACCTGTATTCGAACGTTACGGGGTTGTTTTCCCTATTCATATGCATTAACTTATTAACCTACATTTTTCTACATTTAAAGCTAGTTGCCATTCATTACACGAACTAGAAATTTTGTCAAAGTCATCTTATGTCCTACAGTCACTCATCGAAGACCCCTCTCCCCTCTCCGTACACCACAGCATCATCAGCAAACCACCAAAAACTGCTGCTCATCCCGTCCGTCAGATCACTTATGCACACTAATGAGCCAAAACATTATGACCAACTGCTTCACAGCTTGTTTGTCCGACTTTGGAACGAAATACATCATCGATTATACGTATCAGGGATCCGACACTTTTTTGGTAGGTTTTTGGAGCTATGTGGCATTAGATGTCTAAGCACAGGTCATGTAATTCGCATAAACAACGGATCGCTGATTTGCGTACGCAGTGATCGCGCTCGATAGCTACCCAGATGCGTTCCAAAGGATTTACATCGGGCGAATTTCGTCGTCGAGACATCAGCATGACTCCACTATAATGCTCCTCAAACCAGCGTAGCACGGTCCTGGCTGCGAGACACGGACAGTTACACGGCTCAAACATGAAATCGCCGCCGGGGAAGACACCAAGCACGAAGGCACGCAGGTGGATCGCAGCTGTCAGCGTCTCTTCGATCACTACCACAGGTCCCATGCGAGAGCATGAGAATGTCCTTACAGCTTACTTCTGCACCCACCAGCCTGCGTCCGTGGCGCGCTGCACGTTTCGAGCCGCCGTTCACGTCGAAGACGGCGTTTGTGGAGACGACCCTAAGAGCCGACACGTATCCACTCATAGACGGCTGAATCCCTTTGGTCCCGTACCCACTGCAATCGTAATTGACGATATCGGTGGGTCAACATGTAAACAAGTAGGGGAAGTCTGCTGCGGAGCTCCATGTGCAATGCATGGTGTGCTCTGAAACACTTGTGCTTGTACCAGCACTGTGCTCTTTCGACAGAGATGCCACAGGTCACCATCTATCCTACTTCACAGTCCAGACAACCCTCCGACCCCACGTTCAGTGAAGAGTCGTGGACGTCCAACCGCTAAGCGCACTAGTGGTAGTTTCACTATCCTTCTACCTCTTTCTGTAGATGCTGACGACAGTAGCACGTGGACATTCGACCAGTTTCGCCGTTTCCGAGATGCTCATTCACAATCTCTGCCTAATAATAATCTGCCCTTTATCACAGTCGGTTATTTCAATGAATTTCTCCATTTGCAGCCCATATCTTCGCTATCGGAGGAAGGCAATGGCAAACCATCTCCACTAGGACCTTGCCTAGCACGGCAGTGCGGGTCTCCCGCATCGTTCCCCTACGCTCTGTCAAGGAGTATTGGACTTCATCATCATCATCTTCGCTATAGTGGTCCCCCGTCCGTGTCTCCTATGTTACGTACTTAATTTACCGCGTCATGTGCCCGCATCGTCAACAGGCGGCATGCAACGTCGTGGTGAACAGTGGTCATAATGTTTTCGCTTATCAATGTGTATAAAGAACAATAGCGGTCCTGTCGCACTTCCCTGGGGCACTCGTGACTGTACGCTTGTACTAGCACTAAGTATTTAGGGCCGGACGACTTTTCTCGTATAGCGGTAATAAATTATACAGGTTGTATCATAATTAATGGCGTAAACGCATACACTTGAAAGTACTCGATACTATAAGCAAAAAGGTCTCCGTAAACATAGAGTCAAAAAGAGCTACGAGCAATATTTCATCTTCGATATTGCGTAGCAGATCTCTTGTACTGAAAGCTCTTTGCTTTCCATATTTTGGGAAATGGTAATGTGGACCAAAACAACAAACAAGTGTCCGGTAAATATGTGCTCTAAAATACATACCTTAATAGCTAGGAGCAAGTGCTCATCTTCGCTACTTGGAAACACGACTCTTCTAATGAACAATTGCTCGTAACTTTTAAGGTATGAATTTTAGAGCAAATGATTACTGGACATTTTCTCTTGTTTTGGTCCATACTACTACTTCCCAAAATGTGGAAAGCAAAGAACTTTCAGTAGAAGAGATTTGCTTCGCAGTATCGAAGATGAAAAAGTACTCGTAGCTTCTTAAGGTATGCATTTTCGACCTTATGTTTACTGAGACTTTTTTGCTTCTAGAACCGCATATTTTCAACTGTATGCGTTTACGCCATTAACTATGATACACTCTGTATACACCGACCTTCCTCGTCTATCTAGCAATGAAAAACAGCAAAATCATTACGGTAGTTCCTGAGATTAGCCTTCTAGTATAGACGAGATAATGCGGTGAGGGGACTTAAGTGTAGTTTTCTTGACTTCGGAAGGCGTTCGAAACAGTTCCGCACTGTCGCCTGATAAACAAATTAAGAGCCTACAGAATATCAGACCAGCTGTGTGGCTGGATTGAAGAGTTTTTAGCAAACAGAACACAGCATGTTGTTCTCAATGGAGAGACGTCTACAAACGTTAAAGTAACCTCTGGCGTGCCATAGAGGAGTGCTCCTGGACAATTGCTTTTCACAATATATATATATATATATATATATATATATATATATATATATATATATATATGACCTAGTATATAGTGTCGGAAGTTCCATGTGGCTTTTCGCGGATGATGCTGTAGTATACAGAAAAGTTGCAGCATTGGAAAATTGCAGCGAAATGCAGGAAGATCTGCAGCGGATAGGCACTTGGTGCAGGGAGTGGCAACTGACCCTTAACATAGACAAATGTAATGTATTGCGAATACACAGAAAGAAGGATCCTTTATTGTATGATTATATGATAGCGAAACAAACACTGGTAGCAGTTACTTCTGTAAAATATCTGGGAGTATACGTACGGAACGATTTGAAGTGGAATGATCGTATAAAATTAATTGTTGGTAAGGCGGGTGCCAGGTTGAGATTCATTGGGAGAGTCCTTAGAAAATGTAGTCCATCAACAAAAGAGGTGGCTTACAAAACATTCGTTCAGCCTATACTTGAGTATTGCTCATCAGTGTGGGATACGTACCAGGTCGGGTTGACAAAGGAGATAGAAAAAATCCAAAGAAGAGCGGCGCGTTTCGTCACAGGGTTATTTAGTAAGCGTGATAGCGTTACGGAGATGTTGAGCAAACTCAAATGGCAGACTCTTCAAGAGAGGCGCTCTGCATCGCGGTGTAGCTTGCTGTCCAGGTTTCGAGAGGGTACGTTTCTGGATGAGGCATCGAATATATTGCTTCCCCCTACTTATATCTCCCGAGGAGATCACGAATGTAAAATTAGAGAGATTCGAGCGCACACGGAGGCATTCCGCCAGTCGTTCTTCCCGCGTACCATACACGAGTGGAACAGGAAAGGGAGGTAATGATAGTGGCACGTACAGTGCCCTCCGCCACACACCGTTGGGTGGCTTGCGGAGTAGAAATGTAGATGTATATGTAGATGTGAATATCTATAGAAGTACATAAAACATTTGTGGACTGTTACAGCCAAGCATTGTTAGATAAAAATTAAATTTACAATATTACATTGCAAGTAGCCTTCTCTTTCCTCTATCAGATGCGTGCACAAGGTATGCAGGCACAAGATATGTGTGCAAATTTAATTACCTTACTTGGAAAGAAATTAGAGGTCTAGTTACAAGAGCCGAAGGGGCAGACTGCAGTTATAAGAGTGGAACGATATGATTGGGAAGCACTGGTCGAAAGAGGAGTAATACAAGGTTTAGCCTATCCACAATGTTATTGAATCTTGTACATACGAGCAAGCAGCAAAGGGAAGCAAGGAGGATTTGAAGAGAGAATATAAGTTCAGGGAGGAGGAATAAAAACTTTGAAGCGTAGTTCTGTCAGAAAGAGGATAGACTAGTGTGGAAAACTGTATCAAACCAGTCTTCGGACGCAACGACACACTCTTAGAAATGCGTGAGAAGCGAGGCAAGGGCATCAGAGCTGCTAGTCCTACGTTGTGTGTGACTGCATGAGCAGAGCGTGCAATACACAGGTTTCGTAGCGCGGTGCCTGCGGCCCGTGTTCTGCCCCGGAGGACGGCGTGGTGTTGGCCCAGCCACTAACAGGTGGGCGGCGCGGTTGGCACAGAGACGGCGCCATCCGTCAGTGTCGCTGCGGAGCAGCGCGCGCGAATTGCTACCCGCCTCTCCCTGGAGACGCGCCGCCCCCAGAGGAGACCCGGACAAAGGGGTCGGCGTTACCGCGGCTGGCGCCGAGCCGCGCCCGCCCTGACACCCGGACTAATGGTCACGCCGCGTATCGGCGCGATAGGGAAGCCGCGGGCTCCCAAGACAAATAGTGACGCGCCGTCTTAGAATCGACTTTCTACCTCTCCAGGGCGAAGCACTAAGAAGCAAGCGAAGCGAAATTTCTTCGTTTGAGGGAGTACATGATGACATTTCACTCACTACAACATCGAGTCAAACTTACGAAGAATCAGGCAGCAAAACGTTGCACTCCCTCTGGTCTGTATGGATGCATTGATTCGGTTGGGAAGGTTGTCATAAAGCCATCGCATCCTCTCCTGAGAGAAGCTGGCCCACAACTGTCGTACGACACCCCCTCATTCTCCTGAGCTGCCAACAGAAATCAGTATTCCTTCAAACCCTTTTAATGCTTTCAACTACTGGCCATTAAAATTGCTACACCACGAAGATGACATGCTAGAGACGTGAAATTTAACCGAAAGGAAGAAGATGCTGTGATGTGCAAATGATTAGCTTTTCAGAGCATTCACACAAAGTTGGCGGTGGTGACACCTACAACGTGCTGACATGAGGAAAGTTTCCAACCGATTTCTCATACACAAACAGCAGTTGACCGGCGTTGCCTGTTGAAACATTGTTGTGATGCCTCGTGTAAGGAGAAATGCGTACCATCACGTTTCCGACTTTGATCAAGGTCGAATTGTAGCCTATCGCCTTTCCGACATTGCTGCTCGCGTTGTTCGAGATCCAATGACTGTTAGCAAAATATGGAATCGGTGGGTTCAGGAGGGTAATACGGAACGCCGTGCTGGATCCCAACGGCCTCGTATCACTAGCAGTCGAGATGACAAGCATCATATCCGCATGGCTGTAACGGATCGTGGAGCCACGTCTCGATACGTGAATCAACAGGGACGTTTGCAAGACAACAACTATCTGCACCAACAGTTCGACGACGTTTGCAGCAGCATGGACTATCAGCTCGGAGACCGTGGCTGCGGTTACCCTTGACGCTGCATCACAGACAGGAGCACCTGCGATGCTGTACTCGACGACGAACCATGGTGCACGAATGGCAAAACGTCATTTTTTCGCATGAATCCGGGTTCTGTTTACAGCTTTATGATGGTCGCATCCGTGTTTGGCGACATCGCGGTGAACGCACATTGGTAGCGTGTATTCGTCATCGCCATACTGGCGTATCATCCGGCGTGATTGTATGGGTTGCCATTGGTTACACGTCTCGGTCAGCTCTTGTTCGCGTTGACGGCACTTTGAACAGTAAACGTTACATTTCAGATGTGTTACGACCCTTCTTTCGATCCCTGCGAAACTCTACTTTTCAGCAGAATAATGCACGACCGCATGTTGCAGGTCCTGTACGGGCCTTTCTGGATACAGAAAATCTTCAACTCCTGCCCTGGCCAGCAGATTCTCCAGATCTCTCACCAATTGAAAACGTCCGATCAATCGTGGCCGAGCAATTGGCTCGTCACAATACGCCAGTCACTACTCTTGATGAACTGTGGTATCGTGTTGAAGCTGCATGGGCAGCTCTACCTGTACATGCCATCCTAGCTCTGTATCACTCAATGCCCAGGCGTATCAAGGCCGTTATTACGGCCAGAAGTGGTTGTTCTGGGTACTAATTTCTCAGGATCTATGCACCCAAATTGCGTGAAAATGTAATCACATGTCAGTTCCAGTATAATATATTTGTCCAATGAATGCCCGTTTATCATCTGCATTTCTTCTTGGTGTAGCAATTTTAATGCCCAGTAGTGCAATTACGTGGCTAGTTCCGGCACTACATTGGTGTCATCTTCAGGCACCTTCGCAACCTGAACCGTGATATCCAACAATCGTTGCATTAGGATAGGTCCAACGTACCGGGTGATCAAAAAGTCAGTATAAATTTGAAAACTTAATAAACCACGGAATAATGTAGATAGAGAGGTAAAAATTGACACACTTGCTTGGAATGACATAGGGTTTTATTAGAACAAAAAAAAAACACCCCATATTGCTAGACGCGTGAAAGATCTCTTGCGCGCGTCGTTTGGTGATGATCGTGTGCTCAGCCGCCACTTCCGTCGTGCTTGGCCTCCCACATCCCCAGACCTCAGTCCGTGCGATTATTGGCTTTGGGGTTACCTGAAGTCACAAGTGTATCGTGATCGACCGACATCTCTAGGGATGCTGAAAGACAACATCCGACGCCAATGCCTCACCATAACATGCTTTACAGTGCTGTTCACAACATTATTTCTCGACTACAGCTATTGTTGAGGAATGATGGACATATTGAGCATTACCTGTAAAGAACATCATCTTTGCTTTGTCTTACTTTGTTATGCTAATTATTGCTATTCTGATCACATGAAGCGCCATCAGTCAGATATTTTTGAACTTTTGTATTTTTTTTTTTTTTTTGGTTCTAATAAAAACCCCATGTCATTCCAAGCACGTGTGTCAATTTGTACCTCTCTATCTACATTATTCCGTGATTTATTCAGTTTTCAAATTTATACTGACTCTTTGATCACGCGGTATTTGTCCAATGAATATCCGTTTATCATCTGCATTTCTTCTTGGTGCAGCAATTTTAAAGGCCAGTAGTGTAATTTTTCGCTCTTCACTTCTGTACTAGCCCTGTGTATTCTATTGTTATTGCTACTAAAATCATAGGTGTCTGTAGCGTGTAAAAATGGGGGTTACATCAAGTGGTACTGGGGGGGGGGGGGGAGGGTAAGAAGCTAGAAGGGTGACAAGTGGTTTTGGGCGGGGTGGGGGGGAGGTAAACAGCTGGTAGCAAACAGTGATCTCCTTTCATAATGGGTCGCTGGATCCGCACGTGAGCAGATCTGCGCTGCGCCGTTGTGAGAGTGGAGCGGCAGAGCGGCGGCTGACGCCCGTGCGCTGCGTGCGGTGTTGCAGTGTGGAGCGTGGCGCTGGAGCTGCAGGGCCCGGTGCTGGTGGTGGAGCCGCCGGCGCGCCTCGAGTTCTCCAACAGCTCCGGCGCGCGGCTGGAGTGCGCGGCGCACGGGTCGCCGCCGCCGCGGCTCTCGTGGCTGCTGGCCGACGGGTCTGCGGCGCCGCCCGTGGCCGGCCTGCGGCTGCCGCACGACAACGGCTCGCTCGAGTTCCCGCCCTTCCCCGCCGACCGCTACCGCCACGACGTGCACTCCGCGCGCTACCGCTGCAGGGCCGCCAACGCCCTCGGCACCGTGCTCTCCAGGGACGTGCTCGTGCGAGCAGGTACGTGCCGCTCGCTTCCCACAACGCCATTCAGTAGACTTACACCCTTCTTTCTTCCCTCGATTCGTCAGTGCTCTGACTGGTTTGGTGCAGTCCCTTGGATGTCCTCTAGTGTGTCAACCTCTTCATGTCAGAGTAAAGCCGTCGGCACACGGACCGTGCTGTCGAACGTCACCGTTAAGCGTGCCAAGTTCAACGTGCTGCTGAACGCTCAGGAACGATGTTACTCGTGCATACGGTACGTGGGCCCCAGTGTGGTATACGCGATCGCAACGCACTCCTGCGGCAGTTGAGGGACGTTTCTAGTTCGTAAATCACACTGTTTACTCAACGGCCGTGCGTAAAATTCCCACGTTAGCCCTACTAAAATGCACATTTCCTTCATCGTCCACGAAAAGGAAGGTACCATGTCCAATCAATAAGGACACAGGCTTATAAAAGTTCCATTACAAAAATTGCGGTACAAATTTGGAATACTTACCCGCATAAGATGAACATTATTTCACCATTCCCACATTTTAGTAAAACCCCAAGGTCAGTCTTACTTGATCACTGTTCCTACCCAGTAGCAGAATCTTTGCGACATGTGAATTACGAAGCGTAAAAGAAAAAGGAGCAAAATATCTTTATACAAGTAGCACAAGCTGTCCTGTAGATTAAGCCAATCGAACAAAGTCACCCCTCAAAAAAATGTGAGCTTATATTTACATAACATCAAATATTATAACATATACTTATATTAAACAAATAATAAAGTATCTGAACCTAACAAAAGCGCGAACGTTAGGAAAAAAAATTTGGATGTGTTAAGACGCGAACCACCGCCCCAACAAAATCTCACTACGGAGCAGAGACGCTATTTTTTTTTATCTCATTTTGTTCGCTTTTGTTCGTTGTATCTCCTCGGGCGGACGTCGTAAGACATCCGATGAAGTTCATTGATGATCGATTAACTCAGTTTTTGTATTACAGAGTGTACGTAACCCTCTGACCGAACACCCTTTTTTTTTTCGTCGCGGACGTCACATGACATCCGGTGAAGTTCGTTTTGTTGATCCTTCCACTCAGTTTTTGATTACAGAGGCCAACCGGCCAACCAGCTCTCTGACCGACCACGCTGAGCTACCGTGCCGGCTACTACTCATTACGCTAAACCAATAACACGCTCAGCATGGTTGGCCATATTGTGTTACGACATTCTAAAAACGTTAATCGTAGGTAACTGTTACTAATTGAAATTTAATTATAATACATTGTACCAAGAACAATGTGTTTTGGGTGGATCTTCGGTGTGTCGCTGCCTTCAAATAGCCTACTCTTATAATACGCAAGTTACAGTAATTCTTTTGCCACGAATGTGATCTTTCTCATTATTTATTGGAACGAATCACACAACTAACAACGGTTTTTCCAGGGATTCTCAATTTGCTGGTGCTCAGAAACGGCATATATACACTCCTGGAAATGGAAAAAAGAACACATTGACACCGGTGTGTCAGACCCACCATACTTGCTCCGGACACTGCGAGAGGGCTGTACAAGCAATGATCACACGCACGGCACAGCGGACACACCAGGAGCCGCGGTGTTGGCCGTCGAATGGCGCTAGCTGCGCAGCATTTGTGCACCGCCGCCGTCAGTGTCAGCCAGTTTGCCGTGGCATACGGAGCTCCATCGCAGTCTTTAACACTGGTAGCATGCCGCGACAGCGTGGACGTGAACCGTATGTGCAGTTGACGGACTTTGAGCGAGGGCGTATAGTGGGCATGCGGGAGGCCGGGTGGCCGTACCGCCGAATTGCTCAACACGTGGGGCGTGAGGTCTCCACAGTACATCGATGTTGTCGCCAGTGGTCGGCGGAAGGTGCACGTGCCCGTCGACCTGGGACCGGACCGCAGCGACGCACGGATGCACGCCAAGACCGTAGGATCCTACGCAGTGCCGTAGGGAACCGCACCGCCACTTCCCAGCAAATTAGGGACACTGTTGCTCCTGGGGTATCGGCGAGGACCATTCGCAACCGTCTCCATGATGCTGGGCTACGGTCCCGCACACCGTTAGGCCGTCTTCCGCTCACGCCCCAACATCGTGCAGCCCGCCTCCAGTGGTGTCGCGACAGGCGTGAATGGAGGGACGAATGGAGACGTGTCGTCTTCAGCGATGAGAGTCGCTTCTGCCTTGGTGCCAATGATGGTCGTATGCGTGTTTGGCGCCGTGCAGGTGAGCACCACAATCAGGACTGCATACGACCGAGGCACACAAGGCCAACACCCGGCATCATGGTGTGGGGAGCGATCTCCTACACTGGCCGTACACCACTGGTGATCGTCGAGGGGACACTGAATAGTGCACGGTACATCCAAACCGTCATCGAACCCATCGTTCTACCATTCCTAGACCGGCAAGGGAACTTGCTGTTCCAACAGGACAATGCACGTCCGCATGTATCCCGTGCCACCCAACGTGCTCTAGAAGGTGTAAGTCAACTACCCTGGCCAGCAAGATCTCCGGATCTGTCCCCCATTGAGCATGTTTGGGACTGGATGAAGCTTCGTCTCACGCGGTCTGCACGTCCAGCACGAACGCTGGTCCAACTGAGGCGCCAGGTGGAAATGGCATGGCAAGCCGTTCCACAGGACTACATCCAGCATCTCTACGATCGTCTCCATGGGAGAATAGCAGCCTGCATTGCTGCGAAAGGTGGATATACACTGTACTAGTGCCGACATTGTGCATGCTCTGTTGCCTGTGTCTATGTGCCTGTGGTTCTGTCAGTGTGATCATGTGATGTATCTGACCCCAGGAATGTGTCAATAAAGTTTCCCCTTCCTGGGACAATGATTTCACGGTGTTCTTATTTCAATTTCCAGGAGTGTACATATAGGCTTGAAATGAATGCCAATATGGCGCCTCACAACTCTGTACTGAAGGGAGACGGCGTGCGTGTGACGTAGGTGGCGTTGTGCCATCTCATTGGTCAACGCTCAGACGCACGCTCAGAATATCTGACATGCCAGATATTGCTCTGCGCGTTCGGAAAGACTCCCGAACGTGCTATTCCACGCTATGACGTCAGAAACTCGGCACGCTCAACGATCAACGTTCGGATGCACGGTCCGTGTGCCGACGGCTTAACAGTTGTGATATGTAGAGCGCCCCTGGAGGCGCAATAAGAACACAGCCCAGGTAACCAATACACAACAAGTGTCTTAGTAAACATATAAACTCAAATCTGATCCTTGAATTAACTTTTTACACGGACAGTACATGGTTAAGTCAGAGTTGCACTTGAACTGCACAATAAATGTTTGCTGGGCTGACAGCCCCGAGAAACATCAAATTGAATCGCTTTCTTCCCTTTGAAATGCAAAATTTAGTAACACGAAGCACTACGGCAGCCAATATCAAAGTCTGCAAATGTCTCCAGTGCAGAGGCAACGTCATCGCGAAGCCTGGTGATTGCACTGGCTGATCCCCACAGAGGATATCGCCTGTTAAAATTTGCCATCGAATATCCTGCTGGTCCCTTAGCGCGATTCTGGTTGAGGAATCGCTACTGCTGTCGGGGCTCGGCTCAGAGAGGCCGTTAGTAATGAACTGCCTGATGGAGCCCACGCACCGGCCTAAGTACCGTGAAGGAGCCACGATACAGTCGGGCCTATTCGTGGCCAGCGATCACGCTGGAGTCTCCTGGCCCAGCAGGTGCGCCGAACCTTCTGGCTGTCGTCTGCTGATGTGGCCCCTGTGGCTTTGCTGTACAGGCCACCCGCTTGACGCTGATGTCTGACTGGTTGATAAGTGAGAGCTAAAATAGCCCTAACACAGCAACTTGCACCCAACGTCTTCAATTTTTGTCCTACATACCTCAATCTCCGTCTCAACCTACAGTTTTTAACTTCTACCGTTCCCTGTAATACCATGGCACTTATTACCTCATGGCTCAAAATATGCCCTATTATCCTGTCCATTCTTCTTCTCAGTGTTTTCTCTGCGTTCCTTTCTTCGCCAGTTCTGAGGAAAACCTCCTCATTCGTTATCTACACAGTCCACCTAATTGTTAACAACTTTCTGTAGCACCGCGCCTCAAACGCTTCCATTCCCTTCTCTTCAGGTTTCCCTACAGTCCATCATTCACAGCCATAGAATTCTGCGGTCGCAATGTTCATCACTTCCTTAAATTAAGAGTCAAAGATATGAAAACGCCACTAAAACAACACCCAAACGCTTCCATTCCCTTCTCTTCAGGTTTCCCTACAGTCCATCATTCACAGCCATAGAATTCTGCGGTCGCAATGTTCATCACTTCCTTAAATTAAGAGTCAAAGATATGAAAACGCCAGTAAAACAACACATTACCGTGGCTAATGTGGTGAAGGATAACTGCTGGTATTCAAAACAGCTTCCAGTCGCCTCGCAGTGGATAAATTCAGGTCCTGTACAGTCTTCAAAGTTTAAAACCATAGTTCCTCCAAAATTGTGGCAAGTTCGGTAACAGTGATAGAGGAGGATAGTGATTGTGTACTCTTCTCTCCAAATTACACCACAGACGCTCAATAACATTGAGATCTAGTGACCGTAATGGTCAGGGACAGAAGATGCAACAGTTCCTTGTGCTCAAAAAACCAGTCCTGTATAATGCGAGCCGTGTCGTCTTGGAACGCAGGGTCACCATTCGAGAACAAACGTTGTACCATGGCATGAACGGGATCAGACAAAATGGTCACACAGTCTTTGGCAGTGATGTGACCTTGCAGAGTAATAAGTGGCACTCGGAATACGATGATATGGCCGTCCAAATCATCGCCAAACCCCCGCCATGTTTCACTCTTGGGATGTAAACTTGGCCAGAAGACGGAAACAGTGTGAAACAAGATTCATCCGATCAAATGACATTCTTTCATTGTTGCTTAATCCTGATTTAGACTTCTTTTGGCCAGTAATGCCCTCTTTGACTGTGGTGGTCTACTTTCATGGTCATTGTTGCTTCGTCCATCTTGTGTTATTTTGCTTCCACGGTAGAAGAATTTCTTCATATCATATTTACCAGCTTTGAGGTAAAGTTCCTAACTAATCTTATTTCTGCTACTCTTCACTACTTTCTTCTTCCTTCAGTTCGCTCTCGATCCTTTTTCCGTACTCATTACACTGTTCATTCCACTCAACAGGTCCTTTCCTTGCTTTATGTCATCAGCGAATCTTACCACTGATATCCTTCACTTCATGTTTTAATCTCACTGTTGATTCTTTCTTTGTATTTCCCTCATTGTTTCTTCAATGCATAGGTTAAATACTAGAGGTGAATGACTGCATCCCTGTTTACACCTTCTTTAGTCCATACACATTTTTCTTAGTCTTCCATTCTATTTTTCCCTCTACGTTCTTGTATATGTTGCACATTACCCTTCTTCCCCCATTATTTACTGATATTTTTCTTACAGTTTCGAACAACGTGCGCTGTTTAACATTGTTTAACGCTTTTTCTAAGTCAACAAATGCTATGAAAATGACTTTTCTTAGTATTACTTCTACCATCAAGCTCCACGTCACGACCGCCACTCTGATGCCTTCACCTATCCTAAAGTAAAATCAATTATCATCTAACAGATCCTCAATGTTCTTTTCCACTCTTCTGTGTATATTCTGCTCAGCAGCTTCGATGCATGAGCTGCTCAGCTGACTGTGTGATAGTTCTCACAATTTTCTACCCTTGCTGTCTTTGAGATTGAGTCAGTGAATCACACTTACGTGTCCTTGTTGTATTCACGACTGAGTCAATGAATTTTTCCGAAAATGTTATGGTATGTCTCCAGCCACATATATTCTACAAATAAACTCGAATAGTCGTTTGGCTGACACTTCCGCCAACGATTTTAGAAACTCCGAAGGGATATTATCTACCTCTTCTGCTTCGTATGATCTCAGACGACTTCTCGCCCTCGTAGAAGTTTCAGTGTAGGCCTCCAGTGTACTCTTTTCACCTATCCATTCTCTCCGCTGGGTTTAACAATAGAATTTTCATTGCAGTCTTAAGCCCACGCTTTTAATTTCAGCGGAAGTTGTTTCCACCTTTCTGTATGTTGTATCTGGCCTTCCTTCGTTCCATATTTTTCTTTTTATTCTCATTTTTCCTACAGACATTTGGTTTTGTCTTCCCTGCACTTCCTGTTTATTTCATTCCATTGTGGCATTTGTTCCTGTGTTTCCCTGAACAATTTTGTACCTCCTTCTTTCGTTCATCAGTACAAGTATTTCTTCTGTTATTCAATGTTTCTTAGCAGTTACTTCCTTGTACTTATGTTTCTCTGTCCATCATCTGTGATTGTCTTTTTTAGAGCTTCCCATTTCTTTTCAATTGAACTGCCTACTGTAATATTCATTACCGCAGTATCTATGAGGGTAACACGGAAGGTAAGGAACGATCGGTCGCGAAATGGAAACCACAGTGAAAATCCGCTGAAGTTTTGCACAGGTGTGTTGGGCAGTGTCTTTAGTATGCCCGTCGATCGCGTTACGTCCTTCTTTTTAGTTCTGACCACACAGGGAGCACATAAATATACCTAGAACAATAGTGTCTCCCGCCAAGTACGAGGGCCTGGTGAGAAATTTCGCCTGAAGTATGCAGCCAACATTACATAACTGTCGTGCGGTTTCTTCTTCAAGACAATTTCCAGCCGCATTCTGCAGGGGCAGTGAAGTTTCATCTCTGCTCACATGAACCGCTGGCTATGAAGACAACATATTGGCACAGACAACGAGCTGTAGACCAGCGTACAGAATAGGCGAAAAGCGCTGGCGGCTGCCTTCTATAACGAGGGTATTGGAAAGTTGGTAAAACGCTACCACAAACGTCTGAGTCGGATCGGCGACTATGGAGATAAGTAGCTGGAAGTTGTAGCTAACTGTTGCAAATACAACAGTTTTGATTTTTACTGTGATTTCCATTTCGCGACTTATCGTTGCTTGCTTTCCGAATAGCCCTCGTACATCCTTAACGAACTTAAGCATCCGGTCCTTCCTCAGTACTTCAGTGTCCCATTTCTTTCCTCGATGTTTCTTCCAGCCGATTCTCTTAAAATCCAGTCTGCTCTTCATCATTAATAAATTGTGATCTGATTCTATGTCAGCCCCTGGGTATGCCTTAGGAACTAGTATCTGATTTCGAAATGTCTGTCTGACCATCATGTAATCCAGCTGGAGCCGTGTCTCTGGGTTTTTTTCGAGTGTACCTCCTCCTTGTGTGATTTTTAAACGGAGAATTCGCTATTGCCGTCTGAAATTTATTGCAGAATTCAATTAGCCTTTTTTGTCTCACATTTCTGCCACCATTCCCATACTCTTCTATAAGTCTGTCTTCTATTCCTTCTCCTACTACCGCATTCCGATATCCCGTTATTGCTAGATTATGATTTCCCTTTACATATTGAATTATCGAACAGACATTTTCATATATTTCTTTTACCTCTTCGTCTTATGCTCGTGATTTCGGCCTGTATATGTGAACTATTGTTGCTGGCACTGATTTGCTGTTAATTCTGATGAGTAAACCATAATACTGAACTGGTAACGATTATTCGCTCTACTGTCTCTAACTATAGTGAACTTTTATCGTCTATTTTACGAATGTCTGGTAACTGCGTGACTTTTCTACAACTTTGAATGGTTGTCTTACCGTCAAACCAAGCACTCGCAACGAGTAATAAAAATTACACTTCGAAAACTGCTGTTTCTTGAACCGAATTTTTAATAAAAGTTAATCTTGTGTAAACCCATTCGACTATTGTTAATGCTGTCGGTATTATTCCAGAATATTTAGTGGAATTTCAGGGCGGCCAGTCACTCTAGAAACCACATTAATCATTGCACTTCAGTCTTACCGCATTAATAAATCAGAATGTCCCACTAAAACACAGTGCTAGCATTACAACTGGGCCAGGATCTAGTGCAAAGTCACATCGAGTATTTTCCTCCCGAAAGTAAATAATACTGCCTACAGGACATTTGTCGCCATTCCTGAAGAGTCAAAATTTCAAAATGGCCTTTCTAATTGAACTTGAAATAGTTAATGAAATTATCTATGAATGTATACAGCTATAATTTTCAGCACCAGAAAGAAACTCACAAGACATTTAGAGTCAATGCTTCTAGCAATCAAATTTGTGAAACTCTTCAAATAAAGAAGAAGTTATTTATTATCATTTGTCCGAACTTACTTTGTATCGAGAAACTAAGTAAGTCAAATCGACCAATTACTGTTGCAATGCAACCTATCAAATGTGTGCTTCATCATTTTTTTAATTAATACATATCTTTTTTGAATTAACAAATGGTATCTTGCTAAGATTTAAGCAAAAGTGGTCATAAAGTACTTGTAAAAGATTCTAACACCACTTGCTACAGAAGCAACAATAGCGGAGACATGATTTTATACGGTTGCTATGCTTTCAACTGTCCAATTTCAGCTACTTTTAAAAGACAACCACATATTACAGCACCTGAAAGCTAGGGTACAAATTTTATCTTGCAGTGCAAAACTTTTGTCATCTTCTGCTCATAATGCTAATTTATACTGTCGCACAGTGGACACTACATGACACTTCGATGAAATCTGAATGGTGACTACCATTACCCCGAACACGATGATACTGTCATAACTTACACGATATAAAATCAAAGCGTGCACACACAGTTATCGTTATTTTAGTAAGCACTACATTTACGAATCTTGTCTGCAGACTTTGACTGTATGAGTTTGTAAGTGATGAGATTTCGGTTGCTTTCAGTCGGTTCAGCCGGCACACGGAAAATAAGTGTTTCTTTTTTAGGTTTTTCTCTCCATGTCTTGCGTTATTCAGCTTACTGCGATTTTCTGGTTCCACCTGTGGACTCAGCAACCGTGTCGGTTGTTTTTTAACAGCAGGCACAGTCAGCCTACGAATGTGTGCCTTTACCTGATTAGTCAAGGCACACTCTAAGCCACTGATCAGAACCCCATGCAACCAACTCAAAAGTGTCCTTTATTGAATATGGCTTTTAATTTATGGAACTCATTGTCGTTTTCGAGACTCGAAGTTCTGATGCTTTTTCATTCTCCAAGAGGTAGTTGTCAAACTTCGAAATTTACGCATGTAAAATCGTAAACGCTTCTACTCAAATGTTTGTGGGGTAGCATAGCCCCCATGTCCACCCTCCCTTTTGAACCCGCTATATTGGTTTGAGATAATGTTAGTATTCTTCATGATCGAGGTAATGGGAAACACCATGTCAACTGATCATCAATATCCGCAGTAGTATTCACCATGCATTCAGAATAACGATAGTCACCTTGTTCAGGGTAATGGCAGTCACTGTTCAGTACGTTATTTCATCAAAGTGTGAGGTAGTCCCCAGTGTGTGGTAGCATAAGTTAGCATTGTTAGCAGAAGATAACGAATGTTTTGTACTGCGAGGTGAAGTTTTTACCCTAGCATGGAGTCGCTATAATGTTTTGCTGACTTTGAAAATTAGTTGAAAGCGGGTAGTTGAAAATATATCAACTGTACGTACTCATACCGTCAATATAACGTTTGAGTGACTTCAAAAACTAGCTGAAAGTGGGTAGCTGAAAGCAATGCAATTCTCACTCCTTACCCATATGAATGTGTATCGAATTGAGATGTTAAAATTGCTGTTCATTACGCAGTTTCCTCGAAGTGTCCAATTTCCACTGTGTGACAGAATACGTCAGTCCTCAACAAGGGCACTTTAACGTGAAGATTAGATCAGCAGTAATGCCATGTGTGTTTTGTGATGCTATAGAACAAATCTTTACTTTTCTAGTAAATAATACACCCAGTGGAACCCAGTGGCTATACAGAGTGCTGAGGGTGGTGTGGAAGGAGAACAGAATTCCTGAGGATTGGAAGAAAGGAATTATAGTCCCGATCTTCAAGAAAGGGGATAAAAGGAGATGTGAGAACTACAGAGGAATCACCCTGCTATGCCACTGTGGAAAAATCTATGAAAAGATCCTGGAGAAGAGAATAAGAAGCAGTATTGAAAGTAGACTGCAAGAGGAGCAGTATGGTTTCAGACCGGGAAGATCAACAACGGACCTCATATTTGCGGTAAGGCAACTGCAGGAAAGGCACTATGAGTACGGGAAGGACTTAATCATGGCCTTTTTAGATATTGAGAAGGCGTATGACAGTATCTGTAGGGACAAGCTCTGGGATGTGCTGAACGCAAAAGGGATAGATGAAGAGATAACACGAAAAGTCAGAAAAATGTATGAGGGAAGTGAGAGTTGTGTGAAAGTGGGGAGGGAACGTACTGCATGGTTCAAGCTGGAAAATGGGCTGCGACAGGGAAGTGCACTTTCGCCTTTATTGTTTATTATTGTTATGGATGAAATCCTACAGCAAGTATCAGATGCAATTGGAGATCATAAAATGAAAGCAGTGCTTTTTGCCGATGACCTGATGTTATGGGGAAATTGCGAGATTAAGGTGCAAGAGCAGTTAGATGTATGGGAGGCAACGGCAGCACAATATGGAATGCATTTCTCTGCAAAGAAAAGTGAAATAATTGTCACAACAAGGAAGAAGAATAGGCCAAATGTGGACATAACTTGTGGAGGGGAAAAACTACAAGTGGTAGAGAACTTCAAGTACCTGGGAAGCATGATTGAAAGTAAGGGGGGAAACGCAATGGAAATAAATGAAAGGTGCAGAAAAGCAGGGCAGTTCTACAAATGCATTAGGGGGCTTATTTGGAGCAAGGAGGTACCACAGAAATCCAAGGGAATTATATACCGAACCTACTTTGTCCCCATATTGGCATACGGAAGTGAGACATGGGTAATGCACAAAAGCGACAAAAGTAGAATACAGGCTAGTGAAATGAAGTTCCAGAGGAGCAGGTTGAGTGTAACAAGACGAGACAGATTGCGAAATGTGTATGTGAGGGAAAGACTAAAGGAGGAACCAGTACAGGACAGGATAGAAAAATCAAGACTGCAGTGGTATGGACACATGAAGAGAATGGATGAGGGAAGAATTCCAAAGAGGATGTTTGATCTGCAACTGGAGGGGAAGAGGCCCAGAGGAAGACCAAGAGATAGATGGGTGAAGGGAGTGAAGGAATGTGTGACGAGAAGAGGAGAGAACTGGACGAAGGTGGAAGAGGGGGAATGGTGGAAAGACAGAACACGATGGAGAGGCTTGTGTTCCCGACAGACCCAGCCAGTGGCTGGAAACTGCAGAAGATCATGATGATGACAATAATCGAATTTGTTGCTAAGCGCAGCGTAGCCTGTAAGGTATATCAATGGTGCCAATATGCGAGCTGTGTTTTTTTTCTTTTTTTTCTTTACTGTTATAGAACAATTAAGTTCCAGCAGTAGTGTCACGTGTGTTTTGCAGTGTAATAGAAGAAATCTTTACGTAATTTGGTAAATAATACACACAGTGAAACTTCTTGACAGATTAAATCTGTGTGCCCGACCGAGACTCGAACTCGGTACCTTTGCCCTTTCACGGGCAAGTGCTCTACCATCTGAGCTACCGAAGCACGACTCACGCCCGGTCCTCACAGCTTTACTTCTGCCAGTATCTCGTCTCCTACCTTCCAAACTTTACAGAAGTTCTCCTGCGAGGTAGAGCACTTGCCCGCGAAACGCAAAGGTACCGGGTTCGAGTCTCCATCGGGCACACAGTTTTAATCTTCCAGGAAGTTTCATATCAGCGCACACTCCGCTGCAGAGTGAAAAATCTCATTCTGGAAACATCCCCCAGGCTGTGGCTAAGCCATGTCTCCGCAGTATCCTTTCTTTCAGGAGTGCTAGTTCTGCAAGGTTCGCAGGAGAGCTTCTGTAAAGTTTGGAAGGTAGGAGACGAGATACTGGCTGAAGTAAAGCTGTGAGGACCGGGCGTGAGTCGTGCTTCGGTAGCTCATATGGTAGAGCACTTGCCCGTGAAAGGCAAAGGTAACGAGTTCGAGTCTCGGTCGGGCATACAGTTTTAATCTGTCAGCAAGTTTCATATCAGCGCACAGTCCGCTGCAGAGTGAAAACCTCATTCTGGAATACACACAGTCTTATTTTGGTGGAAAGATCGAATTTTCCTTCACAGTCTGAGACCTGAGTGTAACCTTGTCGAGTATCGTCTTTGATCGAGCAGTGCTTAAAAAGTAACATATCGTATTTGGTACATTTCGAAGTAATACATGGGTATTGCGAAAAGGTGGAATTTAAATGATACAGCGCATTGAAGATCTCGCCAAAACACATCATTTTAGTACGCTTTGTTGTGCTAAAACATGTCAGGGGGACAAACATACTAAAGATGTTGGTAGTATTTTGTAGTTCATTAGGAGATCATCTGTAAACTTGGCATCATATTAACGATCAGTAAACGTCACTGCCATCCTCGGAAGTTCGTTTTTCTGCACCAGTTGAACATAACCACGAGTAGGTCCAAGATCAAGCTAAACTAGCCAGTAAATGAAGTTATTATGGTTTTTTAATGCGTTATCTTCTTCCCCCTAAAAAAAGGTGCTTCATCAAGAGACGTTCCCTTTTGTACTTCGCCTTCGCCTTATTCATGCCTAACAGGAAGTGTCATCTATCACTGCATTGCCTGTTCAACACATTATTTTAGCCTCAAGTGTTTTGTATTGCTGCAGAGCAATAATACAGGAAATTTAAATGTGTAAATAGCATTGTGACACTTAATTTGAGAGTCCAAGGTCACTTTTTAGGCTGCAAGTGTACTTTAACCTGAAAGGTACACAATAATTGTACCTTTGATGTAGCTGGCATTTTTTTAGCCGACATGTAATTTGTACACTGATAAAAAGTAATACTAACAGTTTAGAAGTGCAAATGTTTAATCTGAGGCTCCACTGTGGCATGCATCTAGTGTGGTACGAAGATCGAAGCTTGCTCGTTGTCCAGTGCAGTTTAACGTATAAGTTAGATCAGAAGCGTCACCAGTAGTTTAGTAAATAACAGACATTTTAGAGGCGAAAATACTGTAAGTTGCACCAGTATGGTAAATATGTTTACATATTTTTGACTGGCATATAAACATTCTGTGTGTGTGTGTGTGTGTGTGTGTGTGTGTGTAATGTTGTTGTTGTTGTTGTTGTTCATGATGATGATGATGATGATGATGATGGCGAAGCTTAAATGTTTTTGAAAAATAATACCATGATTTTTAAATGTCCAAACACTGTAAGCTAAACCAGTATTGCCAATGTCTTCAAGTATTTTTGGTAAATAATGCAGATCTTTCTGACGCTTTTGAACATAGAGTCAATTTACATAGTCCAGATTATTCAGATACTTTTCAACATGGTGTTAATCTATGCAATTTAGGTCGTTCGGATGCACTTTATTGTGACCTCAGTTTACGCAATTCATGTCGTCCTGATACCTTTGGACATGGCGTCAATGTATGCAGTTCAGGTCCTTCACATAGTTTTGAACATGGCGATATTTAGGTCATCTTGCATTTTTGAATTTCCTGCCCACTTTCTTGCATTCGGCCGTCTTAGATTATAACGTCATTGCTCTGTCTTAGAATGTAGGCAATATGTACGTTTGACAGAACAACCTGCATGTGCGACCCTCATTCATGTGCAGTTTCTAAATGAGAAACCTGCTGCTTATTTTCCCCAGAATGTATTATTATTATTTCCAGAATGTAGGTGGCATCACTGTTGTCTACATTGTTCGATTAAGGTGAAATGGTAGACGTCTACATATCCAAGTATATAGTGCACGTCATGCCAGTTTGACGTTTGTTGCATGCCGTCTCATGGTGTTGCAACTTTAATAGCCAGCAGTTTCATTAATTAAATCCTTAAAACTGAGCTCATTGTGGGTCAGCGTAGGTGGACATTATCGTTCACAACAAAATTGTAGACAGAGTAAAGAATTGTTTCAGCAAAAGAGGCTGCAGAATTTCGAAGTGTAACTGGATATGTTGATGTTGGTCTCGTTGCTGTCGTGGCCTTCATTCCGAATACTAATTTGCTACAGCACTCCACGCTAGGTTGTTCTGTGCAAGCCTCTTCGTCTCCGTATAGCTTGAAAGACCCTTCCTTGCTGAAATGTACTCAGAAAAGTCAATACTATCTTCACAATTTCAGTACATACATTTCAAGCCACTCTTCAAAAGTCTTTACAACATTTTTAGGATCACAATTACATTTCCGTCGTTACTGCTGCTCACAATATTACTAGGCTTTTTTTTGTTACATTCAGAAAGCGAAAGTTTACGTCTAGGAGCACTGCCTGTAGACACAGTTTCTGCAGGCGACTTTTGAAGCAACTGATGTGTATTATTCGGTTGTATTTGGAACTGGTTGCCGCGAAACTTTCGTTTGGGGCTAAATTTCTTTACTCTCGGCGTTTGTAGCACAGGAAACACACACACAGAAAGAAAACAACTCACAATAACTACAAAATCACATGTGTATGAAATTCCGAAATCATTTATTCTCAGATCTTTGTTTACATTCGAACCATGACCTTCTAGACATGCCTGTACTTAGGTTCCAGAAGTCAGTTCCTTCTAGAACACACGTGTGTTAACGATCCATAAGTAACGACGGAAAAAACGGAAGAACAAAATAATGCATCACGTATTCTGACGCACTTTAAATTAACAGATGGGCGTGGCCGCTATGGAACATTACGTTCAACCGCAATTTTAGAACGAACAGAAAGTGATAATGCCCATAAACTATACGTTTTTGAAATCAGCAAGAAATGCTCTTTTCTATAGAGCAAGAAAATTTTTTTTAAATGTTTGGTAATTTTCACGAGCATGTCCCCTTAAGTACGTCATAGATCTGCTGGGACATGTTTTTGTTGTCAGTAAGAAAAACCATTAACGAGTACAGGTAGTGGGGAGTAAGAATTCCAAGAGCCTTATAAAGCATTCTGCACAATGTGTGGTTACCTGCTTTACACAATAATCTTGCTGCTCACTTCTGGTGAATAGACACTGCTTACTACACATGCCCAAACACTTTATTTACTTAAAGTGGCCTCTCCAACAGGATTCATTTACAGCAGAGTGAAAATATGCCAACACCAATGCCCAACACCCCCATCCCCCAAAAAAATCGTCATTTGCATGGACAACAACATACACAGATATTAATCAAGCTTGATACCACTGTGTTTGTCTTAACATTATCGCATATTTCTTATGGATGAACTACTCTTTTGGAAAAATAAGGTAAACAGCCCTCTTTAACACGATCATTATCAGTTCCATAACTTCCTTAGGATCTATAATAGGCTATATTGTGCATGTTAAGGTTGCAGCTTTTTCTGGTATTGTCAGGTGGTAGTACATATCTGATGACAATATTTTCACTTCCACATCTGGTGCCAAAAAGTTAAACAGAATTCTAAAATCAGCAATTAGCACAAAAGAAAAATGAAAGTACTGGTGGTAGTAATACAAGCAGTCAATTTACCACAGTAAAACAGCGCTTATGCTAAACTTATATCCTTGTACTGTGGAAATTTTGTATTACTCAACCACTTAACACAAATCTTTTAGAATCAACTTTATTTATTCCAATTCTTTGATATTGTGGAAAACTTCTTGTATGGATGAAGGACAAATAATTAAGTCAGCTTAAAAATTACTTTATTTCACATAAAAACATAAACTACACTTTGTCTGTAGAACTCGGACTTCTGTTAATACCAATGCATACATCCATTTTGGAAACACACGATCACTGATTCCTAAACAATACTACTTTCTTGTAGAAACTCCTAATCTGAGCATAATGTAGTCTGTCGCTGCTGAGTCTCGCTTCACGATGTAGCATTGTTTTAAAATACTCAGTGAGTGCAACTTTTTTTAACTGGTGAATGTGTTTGTCGGGGGGAGGACAGTTTGTGAGGTGTTCATTCATCTGACGAAAAACATCATTCCTTAAGTCCTGCTAAGCTGCTGTCACCAATTTGTTCAAGGGTTTTTCATATTTAATATTGATATTTGCCTCAATATCTTCTCACCCATTTTACAATGATCATCATCTTTCGATGCAAGAGACAAGCCCCCTCCGTTTTTTATGGTACCTCTGAACCTGAAACATTAAAACGTAGTGCCAGTTGATAAATATTGCACTTACCTTTTTTGACGAGCTTCCAGCAATGTATTCGATAGCATCATACACATACAAAGTGAGGGATGCTCGATGTGGTATATAATCACGGTCATTATTTATTAATGCTGCCTCTGGAACAGATGGCAACTCATTGCAATCAACACTCTCATTTTGATGATTAGTTGATGTTACACTGTGAATTGAGGTAGCATCAATGGCAGTACAATTTGCACTTGTAGGTGTTCCAATTCGGATGTGTAGCAGAAGCCCCTTGAAAGGAGCTTGAGATTTCAGAGTCATGGGATTATTATTCTGCCCCCCATGACTCTCCATAGCTCTGAAAAGTACTTCCAAGTGCTCTTGACTAAGTAGGTGTGTCAATAAAAATGTAATTCCTGGTGCAAATCTATCTCATACACAGCTAAGGGTGAATACAGACTAATTATCAAGCCTATAAACACAATTCCTCCTGTGGAGTGCACCAGTAATGTTCCCCCAACAGATTCTTTTAATGTAAACGGCCATTCTCTCCCTTCCTCTACACATCTGCTACATCACTGTATATGTAGCTGTATATGTAGTTGGGGACAAGTGTCTTTTGAATTGCTTGCAAAATACGAGGGCTATCCACAAAGCACAATACGTTTTGGAAAAATTTTTATTATACACAGATGAAAGCCACACTTAAATACTACTTTTCTACATAGTTGCCATTTAAATTAAGGCACTTATCGTAGCCATGGACGAGCTTGCAAATTCCTTCGTCGTAAAATTCGGCCGCCTGCGCCTTCAACCACGTGGTTACCTCTTCTTGAAGCTGTGCGTCGTCATCAAAACGCTGCATAGCCAACCACTTCTTCATTGCTGGGAATAAGTGGAAGTCGCTCGGTGTCAGGTCGGGAGTGTACGGCGGATGAGGAAACAACTCCCACTTAAAAGATTCGAGAACTTCACGAGTGGCATTTGCCGTGTGGGCCCGGGCGTTGTCGTGAATCAGCAAGAAAAAAATGGCTCTGAGCACTATGGCACTCAACTGCTGAGGTCATTAGTCCCCTAGAACTTAGAACTAGTTAAACCTAACTAACCTAAGGACATCACAAACATCCATGCCCGAGGCAGGATTCGAACCTGCGACCGTAGCGGTCTCGCGGTTCCAGACTGCAGCGCCTTTAACCGCACGGCCACTTCGGCCGGCTGAATCAGCAAGATCTTTGAGCCCAACTTTCCCCTGCGCTTGTTTTGTATTGCTCTTCTGAGGTTGTGCAGAGTTTGGCAATACCTTTGAGAGTTTATTGTAGTGCCTCTTTCCAGGAAATCCACATAAATCACACCTTTTCTGTCCCAAAAGACAGTCGCCATCACCTTCCTTGTCTGCATGTATTTCTTGGGTTTTTGGGGGGAATTTGTGTGCCCCCACTGCACTGACTGCAATTTTGTCTCGCAGTTCACATGCATAACCCATGTTTCGTCACCAGTAACGATGCGATCGAGTAATGAGTCGCCATCTTTCTCGTAAGCGTCCAAAAAAGTTAACGCTGCAGCCATTCGCTGATTCTTGTGAATCTCTGTCAAGATTTTTGGTATCCATCTTGCACAAAACTTGTGGTAACCAAGCTTTTCGGTAACGATTTAGTGCAGCAAACTTCGTGAAATTTGTGGAAAACTCATAGAGAGTTACGGTTTTCACGGACCGCGGCATCGACATTTTCGACAAGTTCAGCAGTCACTATGCTGGGTCTTCCACTTCGCCCTTCGTCGTGAACGTTAGTGCGGCCATTTTTAAATTTTATGACCCATTGACGCACTCCACCTTCAGTGATTGTGTTGTCCCCATACACTTCACAAAGCTGCCGATAGATTTCTATCGGTGTACCGTTTTTTGCAGTCAGAAACCTTATTACAGCACGCACTTCACACTTCGCGGCATTTTCAGTTAACGCTGACATTTCAAACTGTCACAGTAACTCAACGGAGTACAGGACGAACCTCTCACTAGCACGGCAGGATGCCGACTGAGCGGCGGAATGCCATGACACCAAGATGGCCGCGCTAGCCCCACCCCTAACGGACACAAACGAAAACGTAATGTACTTTGTGGATAGCCCTCGTAGCTTCATACTGTTTAATATGTCAAATAAATTATTTATCAACCTGACAAATTTCTCTGTTGCTTCTCAGACCTGGATCTGACGCAGGTCCAAATTTTTGTCACAGTATGTAAGGGCGCTGGCTACACTTTCACTAAATGTCTGTGCAGCAAGTTTAACCTTCATAGGTTCTTCGAGCCAGTTAATATGGCGTTTCGTCAGTTTTGTCCCCAAATGCAGTCCCCCTTGCGCCTGTAATTTTTGTAGTTCCACAAAATAACTCCATTTATTTGGGGCATCGTGACTGAAAATAGCCCCTTTAGTGGCATGACAATCTCTTACCAGTTTCATCATGTGGAAAACATGGTTTCATACCATCTCCACTAAGTTCAGCCCCTGATAACAAGCCATCGCCAAATCAGCAGTTGCACGAACAATGTTAGGGAGAGCGCATTGATATATGTCTGTTTTAGGAAATCAAGACAAGCCAGAACTAAATTGACCCTTTCACTACAATCCAAACCACTTGTCATAAAATACCCCACTGGAATTTTCCAGTTGCCATTCAGTGAAACAACTATGAAAACCACAGCCCCTTTGCCTCGGGTAAATTATCACACATAACTTCAACACCACCAGCTCTATATCCAACAAACCGCTGACCGACAAATTCTGTGTGCTTCCTGATGGACATTTCATCCATCATGAGAGACACCATAACTTTTTTGTCTGTGGTTGCCATATGGTGTGATTTCAAGATAAGTGCAGTTTTTGCTTCTGCGCTGAATCCTGGTTTCCCAGTTATTCCTTGACACCATTTTCGTAAAGTGTGGTAAAGCATTGTCAAAATTTTCCCTAACATAGTTATAAGCTCGGCTTGAAAGGAAGTTGAGAGTAAGTGCAAATTTGCGTAGCTCTTCAGGGTACTCTTTTCCATGTTCTCCTTTACAGCTTGTCACTATGTGGACAACAACTGGTGGGAGAAGAGTCTACGAACAGAAAAGCAGCAGCTTTTACTAACAACTGACTAATATATTTGCACAAGAGTAGAAAAATGGTCACCTTGTTTGTAGTCAAATCTGCATTTACAGTAATTCTTATAAGAGTATGGTATTTATATATTTCTGCACTTAGGCTTCAACACTTGTGTTTGAAAGGTTAAATGAACAACTCTCAAAACAGTTATCACTGCTGCACTACTATTTTACTCTGTAGACTTTGTAACTTTCATTTAACTAAGACATAGAATTTAGAAATATTAGTTTACTTCCAACATGTCAGCTGTACTTTCAGTGATTATTGGCTTCTGTTTTAATTCTGACAGCAGAATTTCAGCAGTATCGATTTTGTTGGTTAAACGACGGCATTTCTTTCTCTCTAAACGTAACTTTTTCTTCAGCACTTCAAGTCTACTTTTAGCAACTTCCACAAAATTAGTTGCTTTATTGAGAGACGAAGTCACTGCCTCCTTGGTGTAATCTACACGATTTTCTGAATGTTCTTGGCCGTTTTATTTGGTGGTTATCTGTGACATGGCTAACAAAAAAAAAGCAATATGATGACAAAATTTTCGACACTGATTTTGAACACAAATTTAACGTTTTACTGCAACCTTGCAGCCTACCCATAGTTATGTAGCCTACTCACAGTAAGCTACTTACATTATCATGAAACAGCTTGCGCATTATGCTAACAAACTACTTCTGTGTACAGTGTATCATGCTCTTCTTGAAAAGCAAGTTACTGCTTAAGCAAACTCCAGCAGCAATAATACTAAAAGAATTTAAACATTGCAAAAAAAGGTCGTTAAGACCATCTTCAATAAGAAGACAAACTGACTCTTTCAGAACTGTCTATCATAATATAAACATGACCGTCCATATACATATACATCAAAGTCAACCTATTACCAGAAAAAAATGCATGTCTTCATTCATATGACAATAAATAAAGGCCAAATGAGAAGTATGCCCCACAAACTGAGAGCTGTTGACAAACATCCTTGGTACACGGTTGTAAAACTTAACTTCTAAGAGTCTATAGCGCAGTACGAATAAAAAAGTATTCCAAAAAGAGCTAAGGGATTATTTAATGGAAAACTTTTATGCATCATATGATTTTGTATGTCTGATCTGTAATTAAGGAATATAAAAATAGCTTTAACACCTAAATATTAATCGAGATAAAAACCGATGCAGCATACTCTGTATTATTATCAACCATTTTATGTATTATGCTGTAATATGTAGACTATTTATTTTAAGTTATTAGATTGACTTCTGCTATATTACAAGTACACACCTTGTACATAATGTAATTATGTGAAACGAAGAAAAATAAATAAATCAAACATTTTGATCACAGTCAGCTATCAATACTATGTTAACAAAAAATCTTCCTCAACAATACTAGTCAGTGTTTTTATACAAACTAAACCAATCTTGAGCTAAATGTGGTTTCACTTGGAATGAAATTATACGTTTAAGTCGGCCAAACTAGTACACAACTACTTTCTTTACAGTCGTCTCGATAAAAGTACAAATAAAATGCATCTTACACATCATTTTCCGAACTATATGGCGCTTCTTGCGCATTTCTGCGAGTTGGTGGTTCTCTCTATTTTCCTTTAGGTGCTAAGTGCAGAAGCAAATCAAAAATTGATGGTACAGTATCTGCCTTGAGTTTGGCTGGCTCTGAGCACTATGGAACTTAACTGCTGAGGTCATCAGTCCCATAGAACTTAGAATTACTTAAGCCTAACTAACCTAAGGACATCACACACATCCATGCCCGAGGCAGGATTCGAACCTGCGACCGTAGCGGTCGCGCGGTTCCAGACTGTAGCGCCTTAAGTTTCTTTCCTATACCAAAGGCCTCAGTATCAAAACATTCTGACGAATAATGTTTCCTGCATAGTACTGTGTGGTCGTTTGCTTTAAAATTCTCCCTTTTCAAAGCAAGCATCAAAATATTTCTCCGTATTTCGTCTTTGGGGAAATTCTAAGCAGTTTTAAAACTATGTAAAACATGTATTTTTACAAGAAAGATATACAGTATAAAGATTCTTCTTACTCACTTCGTGATATTTACACACAAATAAATCCTCTGAAACAGAAGGATACTCGTGTCTGCTTGGGCAGGATTTTACACTTTTGCTTCAGTCTGCAAATATACCAACTTAATCTCAGAAGAGTGTTCACACAGTTTTTTTGTATTATTAAAAGACCTTTACCTGTGGAACGAAATATTGCTTCCTTTCGCGTGTCTTTCGGTGCAAGCAAACGCTGCACAACATCTCACCACTGGAGTACAGAAACAGTAATTGAAAATACTACACTTACAATAAAGCGAACGTATTCCACCACGCTAGCAATCGCAGAAATTCGACTTCAAATGTTTCAAATGGCTCTGAGCACTATGAAACTTAACATTTGAGGTCGTCAGTCCCCTAGAACTTAGAACTACTTAAACCTAACTAACCTCAGGACATCACACACATCCATGGCCGAGGCAGGATTCGAACCTGCGACCGTAGCGGTGGCGCGGTTCCAGACTGAAGCGCCTAGAACCACTCGGCCACAACGGCCGGCTAAATTCGACTTCCTCAAGCTTCTTGCCGCGAGCCACTTGACTTAGATGTTGGTTTCAGTATTACAACATCACGCGCAGTCTGTTATTATGGTCCATGTATGGGTCACAGTGAGATGTCGACGATTTTAATACAAGGTGAGGACCCAAAGTCCAACACGTTTTTATTGTATTTTATTTTATGAATTAGCCATTTACGAATAAAACATAGTCAAGACAAGGAGCTAGTATTTTGTAATTATAGAATTGGAACCAAGAAGGATCAAAACTAAATTGTTTCGGATTCGCAGATAACTTAGCGTTACTAGGTAATAATATTCATGAAACCAGAAATCAAATAAAAAGCCTACAAAATATAGCAAAAAATAGGACTCCAGATATCATTCGAAAGTTCTGAGATAATGGCAGCAGGTAATCAGCCACATAACAGTAAATAACAGGAAAGAAAATTAGTGAAACAATTTAAATGCCTAGAAGACATTATAACATACAACTTGGACGAGAAATCTGCATGGCAAGAAATAACTAACAAAATTGTAAAAGCAGAAATTAACTTGGTCTACATACAAGAAAAAGTCAAGCAGCGAAAAATTAAAACAATACAAGACGGTAGTTCAACCACAGGTGACGTGTGGAAGTGAAACTTCTCAGAGTCACGCAGATAAACAGAATCAACAAAATTCTAAAAGTAGTGGAAGAATAACTAGAACAGGCATAAATAAGATGTATCAGAAAGATGGACAATGGCGGATAGTGCCAAATGAAGTGGAGGGCAGCGAAGTGGATCCCATTACAGATACTATACGGAAAGAAGGACCTCATTTTTTGGTCACATTATGAGGACATCCGAACCAGATTACGAAGAAAAATTATAGAGAAACTTTGGAACATGAAACAACAAGTAGGAAGGATAAACGAAGTCAGGGATGATACGAAAGAGTTAGAATTAATCTTAGACGGTCTGCAAAACATAAAGGAAAATTTAAAGAAACCGAAAAAGATTTAAACCAAGAACAGACAAACGACAAATAATCAAAAGTTTATTTACAGACGAGGAACAACATAACGATCAGAAACAATTACAAGATACTGGGCAATTCGAAAAGAAAGTCTACTGAAGAAGATGAAAAGAAAACGACTGAGTGAAGTGGTCAAATGAGGCCATAAAAGCAGAACAAGAAGAACGCTGCAGTTATTATTGTTGGTAGATTTTTTCGTTTTAACTTCATGAACTAAATTTTACAACCTGCTGATGAGACTATTGTATCTCGAAACGCGTAGATGAGCTGCATGTAGGCAGAAATACGGTTGAATGCTAGCAATTATTACTGCTATCTGTCTAATCTTCAGAATTCTTCTGTAGCACCACATTTCAAAAGCTTCTAGTCTATTCTTTTCTGATTTTTTATTGTCCATGTTTCATTTGCATACAAAGCTAGACTCCAGAAAAAATATGAGCAGCTCATAGTGGCTTGCCTTTAATGTATTTCGTTTTTTGTGACTGAAGTTTTATCGCTCGTTTTTTAGTTTAATACGTGACATGTAAGCACTGTTTCTTTTTTCGTACTTCTAGCCAGTACTTACACTTCTTTCTTGTAATTATGTAATTATGTTATACACCAGTTTGAGAGTTCTATTTCTGATGAAGGCACTCATAGCAGCGCCGGAAGCTGGGTCAAAAGACTTCCTTTTCTGCGACCGAGGACTGCTGTTGCGGTTAATTTTATCTTTAGGAAGGTCTTCATAATACTTAAGTTTATGCTGAGTATGGAGGACAGCTGCGACTGTTTAAAATCTTTATTCGAAGACACGACCAGTTTCGCAAGCTGTATTTGCGTCGTCATATGTTTATACTCGACCCACAAATGTGATCTGTTTAAAAGCCGGGAAAAGCACATTCTCCAACATTTTTGGACTTTCGCACATTTGCGAGCTAGAAATTTTAAATATCTTGGTCAGAATATTAGTAAATGTGCTTTGTCCGAATTTTTGACAGATCGCTTTTACGGACTGACTATAAATAGCTGATGATGGATATATAGTCTGCTAAATCGGTCGTATCAATAAAAATTTTAAGAAATCTCAGCGGCCCTTCTTATTCAACATGAAATAGTTCGACTCTGGATGCCCTACGTACAAAGTGTTATACTTAAATTTATATTAGATGTTAATAAATTCCTCTTTTTCAGAAATGCTTTTCTTGCCATTGCCAGTCTGCATTCTGCATCATCTCTGCTTCGGCCATCAGTTATTTTGACGTCCGAATCTCAAGGCTGATCTACTACCTTTAGCCCCTCATTTTCAAACGTAATTCCCTCACCATTCGAGGACCCTCGACTTACTTTTGTTCATGTTCCTCTTATAACCCATTCGGAAGACACTACACATTCCGTTCAACAACTCTTCCATGTCCTTTGCTGACCCTGCCAGAGTAACTATGTCGTCGACAAACCCCAATGTTCTTACTTTTTCTCCACAGTGAATTTCCTCTTCGGCGTCTGCAACTGAGTATGTCGGCCGGGGTGGCAAAGCGGTTCTAGACACTACAGTCTGGAACCGTGCGACCGCTACGGTCGCAGGTTCGAATCCTGCCTCGGGCATGGATGTGTGTGATGTCCTTAGGTTAGTTAGGTTTAAGTAGTTCTAAGTTCTCGGGGACTGATGACCTTAGAAGTTAAGTCCCATAGTGCTCAGAGCCATTTGAACCACTTGCAACTGAGTACACGCGGCAACGCACTGTTACAAAGAGAGAATTGATCTGTTCACACATCGTAATGAAAAACTTAATCGCAGTCGAGTAACCGCTTGCACCTAATTCGGATGGTTTAAACTTCACCTCTAGTACGAATGAGCCATTAACGAAAGTAAAGGTTTGCTCGCTTTTAAGAGAGCGAATTCCATTAGCTCGGGGAGCTTATAGCGCCTCCTTCGGCCGCACCAGACACGGAGCTAATCGTGGAAATGAGCGCCACTCGGGTAGCGGGGGTGTGGGGGAGCGCATGTGGGCTATCACAGTTGAAACGTTAATGCTGATTAAATGACCATCGCGCGGCTAATCCGCCGGTCGCCGGGCACGTTACGTTTTAAATTAGCGGCAGTTCGGCCGGTAATCCCCCCCGTCATAAATAAGGAGCGCCGGCCGCGACCGATAATCTAATTTGCAGCCTCCGCAACTGCGCCCGTCGTAAATCGCGACCGAGTGCCCAGCTAGAGCGGGCGCTGCGGGTTGCCTACCCCTCACGGCGCCGCCGAACTCGTGGCGAGTTGCAGCTCGTAGCCTATACAAGGTGCTGCCTGCAGTTTCGGAATATCCTCGTAAGAAACAGGAATCTTAAACCCCTTCACACCGACGCGAATACAAGAGAAAGTGCAAAAGCAAACAATTTTTGGTTCTGTTCGGTTTTGTATTCGCATGTGTTTCGCTGCTTGTCGATCTTTTAGCGAAACATCGAAGAAAGTTCACGTCGTCTCCGCTTAGGCATTACCAGTACAGAAAGCTTTCGTCTGCTATCTTGTCTACTTTTCTTTTTGTTGAAACAAGTTGCGTGAGCGATGCAGTGGTCCGAAGAGAATGTAATGTAGGTGATAGAAGAATATCGACATCGTATATGTTTCTGGGATCCAAGAGACGCACAGCACGAATGCCGCGGGAAAAGATACTTTATTGGTAGAAAATTACCGAAACACCCCAAAGTCCTAATAGTGAAAGATGATACATTCATCAGATGCTTGCATCAGATAAGAAAGGAATGAATAAGACCAAGCTATGTAATTCTTTTTATTAAACTCGAGAAGAGCAGAAAATTCCCTTGAAAATAAACAATTAATTATGATAAAGAAAATTTAAGATACTCGGAAGTATCTGATCACTCTAGTTGCTTACGTTCGTATTATCTGTAATTATAATCATGGTGTACCGCTGTTATGTTAACGATTTTTGGTGTCAAATATTTGCACAGATCACTATGCATATATAGTTTCGGCAAGTTAAATTGTCATCTTCGGATCTGAAAATGTACACTACTGGCCATTAAAATTGCTACACCAAGAAGAAATACAGACGATAAACGGGTATTCATTGGACAAATATATTATATTAGAACTGACATGTGATTACATTTTCACGCAATTTGGGTGCATAGATCCTGAGAAATCAGTACCCAGAACAACCACCTCTGGCCGTAATAACGGCCTTGATACGCCTGGGCATTGAGTCAAAAAGAGCTTGGATGGCATGTACAGGTACAGCTGCCCATGCATCTTCAACACGATACCACAGTTCATCAAGAGTAGTGACTGGCGTATGGTGACGAGCCAGTTGCTCGGTCACCATTGACCAGACGTTTTCAATTGGTGAGAGATCTGGAGAATGTGCTGGCCAGGGCAGCAGTCGAACATTTTCCGTATCCAGAAAGGCCCGTACAGGACCTGCAACAAGCGGTCGTGCATTATCCTGCTGAAATGGGTTTCGCAGGGATCTAATGAAAGGTAGAGCCACGGGTAATAACACATGTGAAATGTAACTTCCACTATTCAATGTGCCATCAATGCGAACAAGAGGTGACCGAGACGTGTACCAAATGGCACCCCATAGCATCACGCCGGATGATACACCAGTATGGCGATGTCGAATACACGCTTCCAATGTGCGTTCACCGCGATGTCGCCAAACACGGATGCGACCATTATCATACTGTAAACAGAACCTGGATTGATCCGGAAAAATGACGTTTTGCCATTCGTGCACCCAGGTTCGTCGTTCAGTACACCATCGCAGGCGCTCCTGTCTGTGATGCAGCGTCAAGGGTAACCGCAGCCATGGTCTCCGAGCTGATAGTCCATGCTGCTGCAAACGTCGTCGAACTGTTCGTGCAGATGGTTGTTGTCTTGCAACCGTCTCCATTTGTTGACTCAGGGATCGAGACGTGGCTGCACGATCCGTTACAGCCATGCGGATATGATGCCTGTTATCTCGACTGCTAGTGATACGAGGCCGTTGGGATCCAGCACGGCGTTCCGTATTACCCTCCTGAACCCACCGATTCCGTATTCTGCTAACAGTCATTGGATCTCGACCAACGCGAGCAGCAATGTCGCGATACGAGAAACCGCAATCGCGATTGGCTACAATCCAAACTTTATCAAAGTCGGAAACGTGATGGTACGCATTTCTCTTCCTTACACGGGGCATCACAACAACGTTTCACCAGGCAACGCCGGCCAACTGCTGTTTGTGTATGAGAAATTGGTTGGAAACTTTCCTCATGTCAGCACGTTGTAGGTGTCGCCACCGGCGCTAACCTTGTGTGAATGCTCTGAAAAGCTAATCATTTGCATATCACAGCATCTTCTTCCTGTCGGTTAAATTTCGCGTCTGTAGCACGTCATCTTCGTGGTGTGGCAATTTTAATGGCCAGTAGTGTATATATAGTTTTCGCAAGTTAAATTGCCATCTTCAGACCTGAAAATGTATTTTAAAATTTTTTTACAGTGTAATAATATTTGTTAAATACCATCTACATACATAGACATTGTGCCATTCTATGTAGTACACTATCATTTAGTCGTAGACATATTTGTGAACAACTGTAAAAATCAGTTATGGAAAATCCTACGTCAGAAATATAAAATATAACATGCCTGAGGTGAAAGTACCTCGTTGAAGATGCCTATCCAGTGTAACGTTCTAGATTATACAATAAAATCCCGATTGTACCACACACCCACTAAAGTTTCTGATCAAATACATGCAGCCCGTAGGGTACTGCCTGCTGCGTCCGTGTTCACAGCCGATGGCACACTGCCGGGCAGTAGTTAAATGGACTCTCGTATAGTGTTTGGAGGTACCACCAGGTAGCAGTAGGCTCTTACATGCTGACCGAGAAGCATAGTAAATAAATATTTTTCATGTTTGTGTAATACATGAAAGGACTGCGATAATCTACCATTTTAAATTTTTACGGTTATAAACGTGATCTATATAGTTCCTTTGCATTGAGGATAGCAACTGGCAGTACCAACTAGGTACAACAGGCATACAGTTTGAAAGCGTTCTACAGGTGATACAAGTTACTCGGAACATCGTCTGAATCCCTTACAAACATTTCACAAAATTCAACGATTAAAATGGCAGGATAAAGCTGAACTATACAGGTGGAAACTAGGATCTTATCAGGAGGCGGTTCGTCTCAACCATCGACGAAACACTGGACTTGCATATTGAAGGACGACGGTTCAAACCCACAACCGGATATCCTGATCTAGGTTTTCCATGATTTCCCTAAATCGTTTCAGGCAAATGCCGGGATGGTTCCTTCGAAAGGGAAAGGCCGACTTCCTTCCCAAACCCGATGGGACAGATGACCTCGCTGTTTCGTCCCCTCCTCTCAAATCAACCAATGAACCAACCATCGACGAAACACTACATTATTGAAATTCCCAGGTCGCTCTTTTGCGACAGTGTCAGGTAACTATAAAAGTGGTTTCCATAGTATCATGCTATCTGCCCTCTAACAAACAAAGAGGACGTGCTGAAAAGTTATGAAAAAATTCTTAAAGCTTTTTAAATGAAATAAACGTTATTAACTTTCTACATTTTTACTCTTCGTGTGTACATACTTATTTCTCAAGATAGTCACTCTGGCGGGGAACACATTTCTCCCAACGAAAGACCACTTAGTTGATAACGTCACTGCAGAATGTCTGATTTTGTTGACGGAGCCACAAACTCACCTCTGTCTGCACCGCTTCTTCGCTGAAGTCCTCGAAAGCGCTCTTTAAGTTTTGCAAACAGGTGAAAATCTGAATGAGCCAAGTCGGGACTGTATGGAGGATGACTGATGACAGTGGTCCCGAGGCGTCGGATTGCCGCAGACGTCGCAGCGCTCGTGTGGGTCCGGCATTGTCATGGTGAAGGAGGTCAAGGAGGGGATGCTCCGTGTTTCGACGAACTCTTCGAATTCGAAACTTGATTACAGCATGCCGTTTCTCACGCACAAGCATAGTTAAGTTTCACACTACCACGTTACACGCTATAATTCGTTGCCCTCTAAGAGACAGAGGGCTGCAGATATGTACACACAAAAAATAGAGATCTAAAATGTTAATAACGTTTGTTTTATTAAAAAAAATTGTTATGATTCTCGACGACAGTTGTTATGATGACAGGTGTCCAATGTTAAATAGTAACATGTATTGCAGGTTTGGCAGTGAAGTCGGTAACGAGCTGGCAGCATAGTCTGTATCTAAAACGAAAGCATATGTGTTTTTTAACACAAACTTGTTTTTTTAAATGGACCTCCTATATTTTTTCTTCAGCAATCCATAGCATGACAAAGCACATACACAATGGCGTTGATTGCATCGCAATATTCCCATTACATCCCGAGATATTAAGACGCGAAGTTGACGCTTGAAACACCCGACATGCGCTGCTAGCGCACGTCCTGAGGCTCAGGCGTGAACCCCATGCTGCCCGTAATCGCGATGTGATTGACATGCGTAATCACACTTCCATACTTATCAAGAGGTCCGAAACGAATAATACGGTCTGCTGCCATCCTGCATTAACGTCGTACATTCCAGTAGGTATTTATCCCATAGGCTAGGGGTGATGCGGTTCTGTAACATATCTGTGTACCGCAACGTTAGTCACAAAGTTAACTTCGCTTATCGTTAATCCGTTACTAAAAAGGTAATGCCGTTCAACGTTAAAACTTTACTTTACTGTAGATCTAGCGCAAGTGACAGTTAATCATTCACTCGTAATAGTAAAATTCATGTCAATGGTTTTAGTGAAACGAGCAAGTGGACTAAAAGTTTTACCGTTGTTTAGGTAAAAATGTTTTGATTTGGGAAGTTCAGGTAGGACATAGAAGATGAATGTAAACATGTTTAACCAATTAGTTTTATTATCACATAATTATCAATGCTATGTTTATCTACTGCGTTAAATGACAAATTGTTGCAAACAAATGTTTCTTAACATCACTGGGTAAATTGGCCCTTTGTAGAAACTTCCACTGTGATACCAGCACTACATACTATACATAGCGTTCACATCTCATGCTCAAAGTGATGCCCATTGGCTTGCATACATAGGGTCACTCTGCGGATGAAGGATGCCCTACTTCGTGCTACTGTTTCCTCTTTTATGGCTGTACAAGCATCAATAATGCGTTGCTTCATGTCCTATGGTCATAAACAAGGCGAAGTAGTAACTGTGGCAGCAGTGGGAACTACGTTGGACACTTGACTAGGTAGAGTCAGGCCCTGCGCGACAGGCACAATGGGTCATATAACGCATTACATAAACCTTATTTTGGGTGTGCAGGATAAATAAGACAACCTGACGGGTGTACACCGATCGGTACTGGTTCATATTGTGTACGTAGATACGTAAAACGTGCAAGAGGGAAACCATTATGTGCTTATGAGAGTTGATGACAGCAGACCGTACCTCAGGACGTGCGCTAGCAGCGCATGTCGGGTGTTTCAAGCGTCAACCAAATACGATGTCGCCCCTCCCCCCCCCCCCTTCTCGGTAGTGCCACGTGGCTGTCCTGAGCCCGGTCATCTTGCGACCTTATATTCTCGTAACCACCGCCGCTAACAGTCACGTACAGTGGCTACACTCCCGCCAAGTCTTTGAGCATTATCGCGGAAGGAACATCCAGCTTCTCGTAGCCCTGTTGCCTGACCTCGCTCAAATTCAATGACGTATTGATAATGGTGTCTTTGTCGCCTTAAAGGCATTCTTGACTAACGTAACATCAACTCATCACGTCCAGTCTCAAAGGTTCACGACCGTTACAGCTTGTATTTAAAGCAAACATAATTTGCCACTTCATAGTGGCGCTACTAGGGCCATTCCTATGCGACTGATGTGAAATTTGAATAGACATCATCTTTCAGATGTAGAAATACACCTACCAACTTTCGTTTATGTCGCACAACTCCTTCGTGGTGTTGCGATTTTTTTTTCGTCAATGTACTATGGATTATGTTCTCGTGTCCTCGCGGATCTCGTCGCGCCCTGTTACAATAGTTTCCGGGGTTTTGCATGACGATGGTCGGCCCGAGTGTTTGTCATCTTCTCCAGCACGTGTTGGCAACCGGCGGCCGGATGCGGCCGACGACTTGATTCAATCCGGCTCGCGACTCGTTTCGGTCCGGCACCGAAAGAAATTCGTGGCAGAGAGGGCGAGGCGCTCGCATTGTATTCCTCCCGGTCGTATTTCCGGATATTTCCACCGACGCACGACTCGCCTCGAGTTTGCAGCTCATGATGCAGGTCAGTGGAAGTTTTGATTACTACCTTCCTGTCATTTCCCCGCCATTGGATTTGAATAGCAAAGAGAAACACGTTTCGAGCCTGCGCGTGAAGTTATGCCCATGTGCGTGTTATCCCATGTGTTCATATGTGTGTGTTGAGAGGGGGGTGGAGAAGCAGCTTGCTAACTTGTAGGGATGTGGTACAACTTGTAACGGTACTTTGACTATCGCGCCTCCGCCAATACAAAGATATGATTTACGATCGCGCATCCAGAAGAGCGCTGCGCCAGCGACCGATTTTTATAAATAATTTTGATCTTTTTTTTTACTTTTGCGTAGGTGTTTGTTTTTAACAACTAATTGATTACTCTCTCTCTCTCTTGTCTTCATACGAAAGACGTGTATTTTTCGGCGCTGTGTTAAATATGCTTTTAAGTGGAAATTAAAACTATATTACGAAACGATTTCAATAGTGATTCGAAATGGTTATCGCCAAATTTATAAATTAATCCTGACAGTGACAACTTAAAGAAATTTTCAACAGATGGAGAACAATGAAAGCAGGTCATACTACAAGAAAATTAAGAAGACAGCCACGATGACTATATTATAATTAATACTATGTTTCTAACAAAATTATAAGGTAAATTTAAAGTAATTTCTGATGCTATTTCCGTACAGTCGCTTTTTGTAGTGTTGCCGACCCGGTCTGCCATGCACGGTCAAATTACAGCACTATCTCAATCAGTAATACGAAGTCCGCCTTATCCGTAACTTATTCCATCAAAATTTAAAACCCAATCAGATTTTCTATTTTTATATTTTCACGGCAGAACCCCGAGGAAAGGAAACACTACAAAGTAATTTCGTCTATGGATCACTGCTGAAAACGCACGTACGTTGTTTACTGCTTACTGCCTACGTCTTTTCTATGTCGTTAATGTTGGTAGTAGGCGACAATAGAACGAAAATTGCTAACTACTTGTGAAATGTGCCGATTTGAACAACGGTAGCAGGGTACATAACTTTATGAAAAAAACTAGTTGTCTGGTGTCGATTCACGTGTTTATTTTTCCATGATGCCATTTTAAGATGTCTAGCATCCCATCTTCAGATGTTTAGATATATTTAAGTGCGGTGAACATTGTTCCTTTGCTAACGGCGTCGCAGAATGCCGCAACCCAAGTTTTTAAGACAGCTGTTGTAAAACCTCAAAGTAAAGAAACAATGTTCATGACTCGTAAACAAAAGTAAGCACCTGCGGATGTGGTTGACATAAATGAACGTACCCCTAAAAACGCGTGTTCTGAAGGATAATTTGTTGATGTAGCGTGCGTGGAAAGAGTGCCATTCATATCAACGTGTTACCCCATAAACATTTTCACGAAAGCTGTAGTTTTGACTTTATTACCTATGAGCGCTGTTGTCGCGTCACGTGACAAGGCAGCCTGCCAGCTTAAGGGGCCAAAAGATGCAATTTTTTTTATTTAATAAAATTCTGTAATTCTTCCAGATTCTGAAAATATATCCTTTATGTAAGGCACTTCACCATTTTCGTGTTTAAATGCCTTTGTAAAGCAGGTGCAGCGCGTCAGTGCCTATCTGTCACACTGCTGTCAAACACAAAACCTTGCCTACAACGCCTCATTATTTAATTTAGGCGCCACTATTCCTGCAGCAACTCGTTTGTGTAATATCTTTGAAGAGTATATAAACTGCACTATGGATAGGTATTTATTGGAATCGATGTTTCTGTCGATAAAAGTTGATTGTGAACTTGTGTTTACTTATATTTTTCGCGTGCGTTCGTGATGTAAACTTGTTGTTGCGACTGCGTATTTCAACCGTTTTCCATCGTAAACGTCAAAAACGAAGAAGTTTAATTGTTGTTTTAAATTATATGGTAATCAATACAAGCGTGTAATTGGAAATCGTAAAGATGAAGAAACTGCCATGCCACGGCGAAACGAGGTTAGGCCTAAAAGCTCGCCAGGTAGCACTTCAAAACGCGAATCAAACGTCTTACCGAGTAGTAGTATGGTATTCTGCCTTAGGGCAGGTCTTGTCACGGGTTAAGCCTCTTCCACTTTTGTCAGGCCATAGCCAGTCTTTTCATTTCTGAATATTTGTCTCCTTAGGTATTGTCCAGCATTTGATATCTTCCTTTTCCTCTTCCCATTTTCCCTCCACAATTCCTTCTATTCCTTCCTTCAGTAAACAGTCCCTCCTCAAACAATGTCCAATCCAGTTCCGTTTTCTCTTTCTGATGACTTTCAGCATGTTTCTTTTTCTCCAATTCTTCTTAATACTTCTTCATTCCTTTCTCGGTCTTCCCATTTCACTTTTTGCATTCTTCTCCATATCCACACCTCTAGTGCCTCCAATCTTGTTTCATCTTCCTTCCTCAATGTCCAGGTCTCCGCACCATATAGTGCAATGCTCCAGATGTAACATTTGGCAAGTCTTTTCCTCAGATCTATGTTTAGTGGTCCACAAAGTAATTTCTGTTTCCTCTTGAGTCCTTCTTTTGCCATTGCAATTCTTTTCCTAATTTCTGTTGGGCAAAACCGAAAATCAACAGTATGTTGGTGTTGTAAATAGTGAAAATAACGGTTGCATTTTAATTAGTAAGTGCAAGATTTGAGACTGCTTTTGTGTGTTGTAATACTGTAATAGTGAAAAATCCCTAACGTTTTCTGAGGCCGTAAGTAAGAGGAGAGTCCTTTCCAGCGAAATTGTGGTAGAATGTTAAGTGTGTAAAATAACGAAATGTACAGCTACATCTCCTGTAACATGCACAACATATAGTGAAGTAAATATTCACCTTCCTTATGCCGAGAGGTGTGTTGGGAAGGCAAGAAAAGCAACCCAGATATTCTGCGCTTTGATGAATCCTCCACCACTGTGTGTCAAATTTCAGAGGTATTATAAGCGTTTTCTTAATGCTCTAACAGAAGTCAGTGAAGCATCTATTAAGAGGACAGTGAAAGAAACTGTAGGTATTTGTCAGTCTACTGATATTGTTGCTATGAAAAGCTACCATGAAGATAACAGCAAAAGAATATAGACATAAATAATTAGAAAATTTAATGTACTAACAAAAATAAATTGGAGAGTATACACGATGAAAAACTACAGACAACAACGTAATATTGACAATAATGTTTACTGATAAGGACCGTTAACAACACAGACCACAAGCAGACATCATATACGGGGTGGGAAGGAGAGCGAGGAAGGACTGTTATCCCGCTCCCTTCCTCATACTTCGCCTCTGTAGGTCACCCTATAACTGGCAGCGTAAATCATCTCGTAAGTCAGAGAAAGGCAATGCCATACTATCTCCAGCAGGGCCATGCTTATAGTAGTGAACATATAAGAAGGCGGGCGGTAGGGCGATGCGTATTGGAAACAAGCAGTGTACCACATGATGCTGCAGCTAATAGCGTCATTCTGGCTTCTCTCCTGTAGTATACGCTTAAGGCTGCACATAGAACATATAGTACTGATTTCTGTGTTACATTATGAATAGTGACGTTACTTAGCCACATTAACACTAATGTCACATGAAGAAAACATGAGCCGTATTATGTTAAGATGCGACAGTGGTAGTTTTCTGAACACATAAATTCTGTTAGCGAGAGTAAGAAGCAGAAACATTGCCCCGTTTAGCGCTCAAAAATGGTTCAAATGGCTCTGAGCACTATGGGACTTAACATCTGAGGTCATCAGTCCCCTAGAACTTAGAACTACTTAAACCTAACTAACCTAAGGGCATCGCACACATCCATGCCCGAGGCAGGATTCGAACCTGCGACCGTAGCAGTCGCGCGGTTCCGGACTGAAGCGACTAGAACCGCTCGCTCGCCGTGGCCTGCGTTTAGCGCTCGCCACGTCTTAGCCAGTTATAAGGGTCAGAAAAGGCTGGACCTTGAGATGTGGGACAGAGGCAGGAGCACGCTGGCGCCGACGTAAAGTATTCTCTGTATTTCTCTGCCCGTAAAGTACCGCCCTGCCGCCTTCCTACGTGCACAACAGTTTGGTAAAGCACTGTAGTAGTCAAACCAATCTGTGGGTCGATGACAGCTTTACTTTTACTACAACGTCACATTTTGTGTAGTAATTTGCACAACACTAACATCGAAGACTTACCATGGAATTAATCTGATACTATTTCGCCGGCCGGAGTGGCCGTGCGGTTCTAGGCGCTACAGTCTGGAACCGAGCGACCGCTACGGTCGCAGGTTCGAATCCTGCTTCGGGAATGGATGTGTGTGATGTCCTTAGGTTAGTTAGGTTTAATTAGTTCTAAGTTCTAGGCGACTGATGACCTCAGAAGTTAAGTCGCATAGTGCTCAGAGCCATTTGAACCATTTGATACTATTTCAGGAGCGAGACAGCGGTATACAGCATTCTTCGGTGACTTGTTTAGCACGTCTGGTGAGCCACGCAATGTATTTTGAACCACTCGCTCTCACAGTCCGGGCAGGGCTGCCCCACAACTTGGCCGCACCTACCCCCACCCCCGGCCACTTCGCTAACCCCACCACTCGCCCCTGCCTGCCCCCATTCCTTTTGTCCCGGCAGGATGCCGGCCCTTTGTGTCCGAGAACCGCGGGCTATGCTGTCCGCCTCTGGCTCGTCCCTTAGAACACCTCCCACCCCGCCCCACACCCTACCCCTTTAGACCATAGTATAATTCCTGGCAGACTGTACCTGTTCTTCCCTCGCCCTGTACACAAGCAAGAGCCACTCAAAGGGTCGTCCAAGCCGACAGCGAACAATAAGGACGCTTCCCAGTTGGAGCAAAATGTAAGAACACCATAATTAGCTTTCTGAAATTCAAACGCAAGTATGAAATATGTTAAACTGGAAAGTCCCACGTGTCGAAGTTGTGGCACATCTACAGGACTACTCTGCAGTTCACACTTAAGTGTCTCATGGAGGACTCATAGAACTGAAACTTCCTGGCAGATTAAAACTGTGTGCTGGACCGGGACTCGAACTCGGGACCTTTGCCTTTCGCGGGCAAGTGCTGTACCAACTGAACTACCCAAGCACGACTCACGCCCCGACCTCACAGCTTTACTTCTGCCAGTACCTCGTCTCCTACCTTAAGCTCTCCTGCGAACCTTGCAGAACTAGCGCTCCTGAAAGAAAGGATATTGCGGAGACATGGCTTAGCCACAGCCTGGGGGATGATTCCAGAATGAGATTTTCACTCTGCAGCGGAGTTTGCGTTGATATGAAAGTTCCTGGCAGATTAAAACTGTGTACTGGACCGAGACTCGAACTCGGGACCTTTGCTGTGGCTAAGCCATGTCTCCGCAATATTCTTTCTTTCAGGAGTGCTAGTTCTGCAAGACTCGCAGGAGACCTTCTGCAAAGTTTGTAAGGTAGGAGACGAGTCGTGCACGGGTATCTCAGGTGGTAGAGCACTTTCCCGCGAAAGGCAAAGGTCTCGAGTTCGAGTCTCGGTCCAGTACACAGTTTTAATCTGCCAGGAAGTTTCATATCAGCGCACACTCCGCTGCAGAGTGGAAATCTCATTCTGGACTCATAGAACTATTTCTCAACTGTTCCTCTCTCGAATAGTATGTGGGAAAAACGAAACCCTAAATCTTTCCGTGGAAGCTCTAATTTCTATTATTTTATTTCTCGCTATGTAGGCAATTATTAAGAAAATTAAATGCCTGACAAGAAACGTAAAGCACCAGGAAAGAGAGCATGTGACGTTATCTCAGTGATTACAAAATCGAATCAAATTTACTAAAAACTACTTAAACCGCACGCACCAAACATTCAGCTCAATTCAGTGCACATTTTTTGTGATGACAAAGAAAAAACCCTGCTGAAATTACTGTCGACATTGTCACAGAAGCTTGAAATGACACCGTCACTGCCGTTTTTTAATAACGAGGTCATTGCTTGTTACGATCTTTTGAAGGTGCCTGATTCCGCCACGCTTTTTGCACAGTGAGCAGCGTATGATTGACAGCTTTCATCCAGTCTTCAGAGGCGACCTCCCTAACTGATTTACTGGCGAGTACCTCTACTGCAGACAACATATTTTTCTTATTATTATTTCTGGTTGTATAGTCTTTAATTTGGGTCCATGTGGATTCTGTTGGGTTTAAATGGCACTAACAAAGTGGCGGCATAGTTACAAAATGCCCGTATGTTTTCACCAGCTCGTAGATTTCGTATATGAGAATCTGTGTTTAATGGAAATGCCGTGTGGCTAGGGCCTCCCGTCGGGTAGACCTTTCGCCTGGTGCAAGTCTTTCGAGTTGACGCCACTTCGGCGACTTACGTGTCGATGGGGATGAAATGATGATGTCAAGGAAAACACAACACCCAGTCCCTGAGCGGAGAAAATCTCCCGCCCAGCCGGGAATCGAACCCGGGCCGTTAGGTATGATATTCCGTGGCGCTGACCACTCAGCTACCAGGGCGGACACTGTGTTTAATGAAAATCCGTAAGCTTCACCTTCTTAAATTTATAGTTGTAGCTACCCCTTGTTGTCAGTGTGTGATGCAGATAAACTTCTAGATTCCGCTAATGCAAGTGTGAATAGAGGTGGTACTCTCAGCTAAACATCAAGTACGCATACCTATAAGCACGACTAATGAAATTACTAAAATTCTCTTTCCAAAAACAAAATTTATTCAGCGACGCACAAATACTCAGCTTCAAGGGGTCGTTGTACAATATTCCTAGCTTGTGACAGCCCCGCTCTGAAGCTGAGTCCGGCTGGTGCACAATATACTCCTCTATCCGGCACTATCTACTAAGAGCGTTGGAGCCTCTTCGGACATGTGAGAGACTCTCGCAGGAACACGCTGCCAGTTGGGCTGCGAAGTGATAGTACTAAATCTCGGCACTATCTGTTCCTCACGATTCGTGACATGAAAAATACACTACTGGCCGTTAAAATTGCTACACCAAGAAGAAATGCAGATGATAAACGGGTATTCATTGGACAAATATATTATGCTAGAACTCACATGTGATTACATTTTCACACAATTTCGGTGCATAGATCCTGAGAATTCAGTACCCAGTACCCAGAACAACCACCTCTGGCCGTAATAACGGCCTTGATACGCCTGGGCATTGAGTCAAACAGAGCTTGGAAGTCGTGTACAGGTACAGCTGCCCGTGCAGCTTCAACACGATACCACAGTTGATCAAGAGTAGTGACTAACGTATTGTGACGAGCCAGTTGCTCGGCCACCATTGACCAGACGTTTTCAGTTGGTGAGAGGTATGGAGAATGTGGTGGCGAGGGCAGCAGTCGAACATTGTCTGCATCCGGAAAGGCCCGTACAGGACCTGCAACATGCGGTCGTGCATTACCCTGCTGAAGTGTAGGGTTTCGCAGGGATCGAATGAAGGGTAGAGCCACGGGTCGTAACACATCTGAAATGTAACATCCACTGTTCGAAGTGCCGCCAATGCGAACAAGAGGTGACCGAGACGTGTAACCAATGGCACCCCATACCATCACGCCGGGTGATACGCCAGTATGGCGATGACGAATACACGCTTCCAATGTGCGTTCACCGCGATGTCGCCAAACACGGATGCGAGATCATGATGATGCTCTAAACAGAACCTGGATTCATCCGAAAAAATTACGTTTTGCCATTCGTGCACCCAGGTTCGTCGTCGAGTACACCATCTCAGGCGTTCCCGTCTGTGATGGAGCGTCAAGGGTAACCGCAGCCACGGTCTTCGAGCTGATAGTCCATGCTGCTGCAAAGGTCGTCTAACTGTTCGTGCAGATGGTTGTCGTCTTGCAAACGTCCCCGTCTGTCGACTCAGGGATCGACACGTGGCTGCACGGTCCGTTACAGCCATGCGGATAAGATGCCTGTCATCTCAACTGCTAGTGATACGAGGCCGTTGGGCTCCAGCACGGCGTTACGTATTACCGTCATGAACCCACCGATTCCATATGCTGGTAACAGTCATTGGATCTCGACCAACGCGAGCAGCAATGTCACGATACGATAAACCGCAATCACGATAGGATACAATCCGACCTTTATCAAAGTCGGAAACGTGGTGGTACGCGTTTCTGCTCCTTACACGAGGCATCACAACATAATTCCACCAGGCAACGCCGGTCAACTGCTGTTTGTGTGTCAGCACGTTGTAGGTGTCGCCACCGGCGCCAACCTTGTGTGAATGCTCTGAAAAGCTAATCATTTGCATATCACAGCATCTTCTTCCTGTCGGTTACATTTCGCGTCTGTAGCACGTCATCTTCGTGGTGTAGCAATTTTAATGGCCAGTAGTGTAATTCCGAGGTGTTAACGATCTCTGCAGCCGGCCATTAGAACGTGCTGGCGGACTCGCATCGCGTGGAGGTACAGGCTACCCGAGCACACACTGCTGCGAAAGGTAAGCCGACCATACAGGGTTGCGACTTGGGTTCACAACTTTAAACACCGCGCAACAGAGTTAAAGGATCACTTTTTCGAAACCGCGTAATTCCCTCTCACTAAGACGCGTAAGTTTGAGATTTGGCTCAAAGGTACGTACTACCTTCCTCTGTAATGTTGCAGAAGTTTCACGCCCTGCGACTCATCCTCGGGCTCGACGACGCTCCAAACTGCAAGGTGTCGACACTTTCGCATAAAAGACCAGAGCTCAGAAGTTGAGGTGACATACATATTTCACCACAATTCTGCCCAATGCCGTCGTGGATGTCTCTCATCCTCTTACCCTCATTTCACCCCTTCTTTTGACGCCTATGCTATGGATGTAAGAACCACGACGCCCGGTTTTGAAAGCATGTGGTTTCTTTATGAGTGGGTGAGGAAAACACTACAGATACACCGCCGATCAGAATCGGCACGAAAAGGCCGCAGGGGGTGGCATAAAGGGCGTCAGTGAAACCACCCCTTCCCCAGGGGCGTTGCTTCCTAAACATTTCGCCGCCTAAAGCGACAGTTCGCAGTTCGATGAGCGACGGGAAGACGTTCTTCATAACCTTTGACATTGCTGACACCCTCGGCCTTTTCACGCGTTTTCTTAGGACTTTGTGAGGCAGCATCCACGTCGAACGTGATCGCACCCGCATGGAGCGCAGCGCGACTGCAATTTTTGCTAACGTGTATAGATGGGAACCACTTGCGAACGTTCAAAACTATTCGACGAAATTTGAACGTGTTCTAAAGCTGCTAAGGATGCTTATACTTTTTTCAGATCTGTTCTTTGTCTTCGTGTGACGTGATTATGGGCGATGCAACATTGACACATGTGTGAATAACACCCCTCAGTGGTACCCTGTGACCTTTATTGAGAATTTAAAATTTTCACTTGTACAGACAGAACCAGCGAAGACGTCTTAAGCGCTAGCAGATCGGTAGCCCCTCTGATAATCTCCGATTGCGGATGGCCTACTATCAGGTGCAAGAGCAGCGTTGTAGCGGAGAAAGAGCGGCAGTGTAGCCTGCCTTCAGGCACGTGGTACTCTCGTCCCGGATTCTGTGCGTACCGGCGCATTTTTAAAATTCACAAGGATGGTGATTGGGTACCACCGAAGGTTTTGTCGAACTAGGATGTATAAGAGCAACCCTTTGGCGTTTCGTTCACGTACAGCCATGCTCAAAAGTATCCGAACGACCTCATTTGCATTTCGCCTCATTCGCATGAAACTCACTTAACGCAGCTGTCTAGCAGGTCCTCTAATCGCTCCTTGGTACAGTCGTTTGACTATTCAAAATGGTTCCAACAAGTCACCACTAGAAAACACTACTCTGTGTCGCAATAACTCAAGATGTAAAGTAGTACTACGATACTACAAATACCAGGGAACACCTTATCACAGGTAAGACTGTTCTTAAGGCTTGTAAGCTCACATTTATTACAATAAATGACATACCTGAAATGTTACCACTCTCATTATTGCGTCAGCTACGTAATGCACGTAGTAAGTTAGTCGTATTCATGATTTCCTCTTTAAGGTAACATACCGTACTTATTATTTAACACAAAATGACATTAAAAATTTAAGTTATTACGAGCAGCTAGTCGAGTATATGTATGAACTTCAAATGACACGTCGAACCTTCTCGTTCTGCATATGGAATCAAACCCAGGTCATGCAGACGAAGCAAAGATTTCGTGACTGACGGAAACTAACAGTCATTCCTGATTAGACATATACAGACTGATATACCTTGATTTTAGACAGTATCAATTAGCAAATACCAACTTTAAACTACATCACGAAAACATTTTTAACGGATACGAATTCCTACCCAGCACCTATTGTCCCTGTTAACGAACTACGAGAGATGTTAAATTTTGCTTCTTAACAAGTAACTCACTTGAAATGCTGATGGTAGAGCTTGATAATACGTAATGAAATCTTTAGTGCCGGGCCAGGATTCGAACCCATTCACGCGCAATATGTGGAGATGTTGAGGAATCTGCAGTTTTGAACAAACAACAAATTGTAGCCGAGCTGTATTATCACGAAGGGAACAAATTCCGCGTTAAGGGCGGTCTGAGTTGCATTCCCAGTTCAGAACCAATTTTATCGACATACAGAATCTCAGATAAAAGATGGAATAAGTGTCCTGTGATACTACATAGCGTTTGTTTCGTCACTAGAAATAAATAACTAGTATAAGAAAGGTTACTGGGGATAGAGTTTCTACATGTCACCATTCCAGACTTTATTGTGGCTCAACCTAACGTCTACTTGGTAGAGGAGGAATATCATTTTTAATGTGAATTTCAGACCACAATGCCATTATATCTCCTTCACTTGGTGTAGGCAGAAGACAATGGAATATGTCTCTCCCTATCTAAAATCAATGACCGCAGTTGGAATCGAACCCAGACCATAGATATATGAACCTATCATCAGCCCAACAGACCACAAAATCCTCTTCTCAGTAGCTCATGTATCTATCATAACACCGTTGTGCCACACTGGCTGAGAATCCTGACACACAGACTCCCTGTATCAATTTGCAGTATGTTCAGTAAATTCATTTACTTGGTTGACTGAATCATCACGAACTAGCTGCCTCGGCTACCCAGTGCATACATTCAACTTTATTTTGTAATCACCGAAATAAAATCACTTAACTGCCACCTACACAGAACTGCCAACATTGTAGGATGCAGGCATTTAAATAGGAAGTGTTCCTTTCCACTTGAGCTACTCTATTGCACTATCTGTTTGCTGAAAACGTCGTACAGTGCAAAAGAAAAGGTATAACTGTTTGTCTCTCATAAGTATTGACCTGGCCATATGCACTATCCCACAGCGCTGTGGAATGCAGAAGTTCTGGAGGAATTGTTGTTGACTTCTGGAGCTGTTACAGCTATGTGTCAGCTAGTAGCGTAATGGTAAGTATCGCGCAGGGTAAATAAGATGTCGCGAGTTCGAGTACAGTCACGGCTATATTTTTTAAAATGCAGTTCTGCTGTCTGCTAAAGTTATCAAGCTAATGGAACTGTTAACATAGTTCCCTTCACTTCTGAACCCAAACAGTCGTATGTGGAAAAAGGGCTAACTTCTGCGACATTTTGTTCATTTCAGGTTTAACAGGTAGCCAGACAGTAGATGCATCTCGAAACTTTTGTATTATGTATGGGTAGAGCGCATCGTGCCAAAATACGTCGAAAAAGTATTTTCTACATTAGCTGTCGTCTGGTAGTGGCATTTTATTCTTCTTCAAACCTTGTTTGACAGCTTTAACTCAGAACAAGTTTTCTACATGCATGTAATCAATAAACTGCATGTACATTTTCAGACTGTTATAGATAACATCAGAGAATTCGCATATATCGTTGATGATTAATTTTTCTCTCATGTTTACTATTGTTTTAACAACACTAAAGGAAACCTTACGAAAATTGTGAGCTGTATTATAAGAAATGTAATAAAACTACCCACAACAGCCTTAAGACGAAAGTCCGTTTTAATAAAACTGAGTATCTGTACACAAGCATGCCTCTATCGACACGAATTGGTAAAATACTACTCACTTAGATTTTGTCTGGATCTGTGGTTAATTGGTATGCTGTGTCATACTCAAGAGGGATGCAAATGTGACATTTCATAAATAAAGATATGCATTTCTAGAAACCTAAAATTTGCTTGTCAGCAGCGGAAAGGGGCGTTAGCTGTTGTGCGGCATTGTACGTTTTTCATCATTGCACTATGAGCCGAAAGTGTGTTCTTGAGATTTCTAAATGGTTCAAATGGCTCTGAGCACTATGGGACTTAACATATGAGGTCATCAGTCCCCTAGAACTTAGAACTACTTAAACCTAACTAACCTAAGGATATCACACACTTCCATGCCCGAGGCAGGATTCGAACCTGCGACCGTAGCGGTCGCGCGGTTCCAGACTGTAGCGTCTAGAACCGCTCGGCCACTCTGGCCGGCTCTTGAGATTTCCTTAGCGATGTTTGATCTGACTGTTTGTAGCTCTTTCACAGAAGGGATAAAAACGCTACACTCAATGAGACTGGACCTGCGAACCATAAGAGACTCTTTTTCACAGGTCAGTACGCTACCACACAGCTGGCGAAGAAGTATGTGTCTTAGCCTCCTCTTACGAGACCAATAGTGCCTAGAGGTCGTAAACCGCTAGTTAAAAGACGATATTAGTTGCGATTTCCACGTGCAACGACTTTCCTGGACTGAAAACCGTAAAGTTACAATCTTTTGTTACACCTCAAGCGATAATAACTCAAATTATTCAATGGAAATGACAGGAAAAACAAGTGAACTTTGAGGCTTAATTCCGTGAACACCAGGAAGTAACTCGTCGATCACAGAGTTGCCAAACATACATTGCCTTGTTGCCAAATCTCAGTTACAATACCAGCAGGAAGAAGACGAACCGATGTGATCTTACAGCGGGCTGGGAAATGACTATAGCTGGTGTCTCCAAGTCGCGGCTGCAACGGCTTGGAATACGTAATGCGTCTGATTCGCATTTCTGTAACTAGGTTTAGGGACTGCGGTAGGTACTAATAATACTCAGAACTGACTGCAAACTAAGCATCACAAATCAGTAACTCTCATAGTTGTTTTTATATTTCTTTCGTAAGTGTACTCAAAACTAAGAAATTCATTCACAGACGTTTTCGTGCCTCGCCGATAGTCGAGCACAACAAACAAATAAAAAGAATGTGTATGTGTGAGTGTGTGTGTGTGTGTGTGTGTGTGTGTGTGTGTGTGTGTGTGTGGTGTGAGAGAGAGATAAAAATAAAAAAGAATGGGAGAGAGAGAGCAAAAAATTGTAAAGAAATTGAATCATGGTATGTAAAGAAATCTTTCATTAAAATGACACGTTCCACATCATTACGAAATATCTTATTCATGATGTATGAAACAAGAATTAATTTAATGTAATCTAATCTAATCATATCATATTGATGACTAGCCATGAAGAGTCATGAATTACCGAAGTTTTTGCCAATACCAGTAACCAAATCTAAACTTGAAAATAAAAGACGGCAATTTTTGTAATAAAACTGGACTTCTGTCAAAACCCTTTCGTCCCTGTTAATTGATATACCTCTATTCTGAAGTAACAAAGTGTGCATGCATTTAAAGATGACGTGCATGATGTGCAGTTCTGTGACAGAGATACGAACCCAACACGGTTCTTTCCCTGTCTACGGAATCCTTTTCATGTTAATATCAAACATCAGCAGTTACTCGTAGATTACATTAAAACTAAAGCAATTGATGAAGACGTTACTTGATAACAGAAACGCGCTGCCTTTCTTCATTTACTTGCGCTTAGAAATGGCTATCGAGTACTGCCAAACCAAAAGGCAAGAGACCTTACTGCCTTCCGATATACGTCGCTGTCAGTTCTTCCATGTGATTTGGTCGACATGACCTGTTTCAAGTTGTGTATGACAGACAATGTTTTAGAAAATCAATTATTTTCCTTTGCGATAAACAGAAAGATTTTCATTCTAAGCTATCCAAGTATAAAATTTTCACAATATTAGTTCAAATTTAATATTCCTTCCTCAAATGGCTCTGAGCACTATGGGACTTAACATCTGTGGTCATCAGTCCCCTAGAACTTAGAACTACTTAAACCTAACTAACCTAAGAACATCACCCACATCCATGCCCGAGGCAGGAGTCGAACCTGTGACCGTAACAGTCACGCGGCTCCGGACTGAGCGCCTAGAACCACTAGACCACCGCGGCCGGCATTCGCTTCTGTAATGTAGGAAAGTATTTCACAGTTGCAAAACTCGCATCCGACTCCTTGACCTTACACTTAGTCGCTGACCATAAATTCTAGCTCAGAATGACACCAGATTAAGTAACCTAATACAGCGAAGACTGTTTGCCAGTGCTCTTTCTCACCGGAAAGTACGCAATTCACTCATTGGGCTCCATAAGTACATTGTAACAGTAATTTCTGCGTGTATGCAATGCATACGGATTAGAATTTAGTGGTGCTCTCTCTTCCACTTCTGTACACAATATGCCAGACCTCAACGGACCCTCTATCATTACAGGCCCTGGGCAGTGCAACATCATACTGGCAACAGTAATGTGCTTATACTGACAACCTTACTGTTCGTTTTACCTGATTTTGTAATCATTTAAATAAAACAACATGACCTTCCAGTGGGAGACATTTCGTCCCCCTTTTCCTTCTGTGAAATATGTCAGTAAGCTTTTTGCCTTCCAACCAGTGAAATGCAGCAGAGTACGGCCGGTAAATGATTCACAAACCACGATTTAGTGCCGTTAAGACGATTTATTTAAACATCACAAGACTGCACATAGGTGCAATCGATTTCGAGGTGCAAAGTGTTCGTTATCTTACTTTTGTGACAGGTGGGCATAAGTGATTTCCAAAGACTTTTTATTGTACTGAAATAATCTTTTGTTACAAAGTAACAAGGTAAGTGTTTTATTCGTGTATATTTTGTAGGAAACTGTAATCGTGATGGAAGATTACACACCTGAATGTTTGACACAGCTGGTAGGAGAAAACGCTGCATATTAACCAAACCCTGCGCCTCCTCTCCATATCCTCCTATGACACGATCACGGGATTCTCCTCTTATAACGCTACAGAGCTGTTCCTAGCACATCTGAGAATTGGCAATATCGTCACAAACATTAGGCAACACTGTGACAGTGCAATCACTTCCGCGTATGGTACTGAATTGACTCGCTAAACTCACTTGATGTTCCCTTTCCATTTAAATGACTCGTGCTATATAATCCTCATGTAAACTAAGACATTGAGACAGAAAATTCAATTTTTTGCCTAAAGAAATGCTATTCTTCACATAAGTGACAACTTTTATTATCTTTCAGATGCGTTATGAGGCTGAGCGACAAATACCTTGATGAGAGTGGCGTACAGGCAACAGTGTGTCCGTAGCCCGGTGGTACCGCCTGTGTCTCGGGTCAGAATGGCACAATCAGTCGTCAGTTCTAACCGTGGTAGGGGTCACCGTATGCGAGCCTTTTTTCTGATATATATTATGGAGCTGCGAATTTCCAGAAAAATTTATGTATCGAAATCGGAAGAAAACCTTTACACATCAAATCCTCTTGGTAGCTTTACTCAGTAAGTTGTGTTAATGGTCATAGATGTTGGCTTTCTGACTGCCAAGCTGTCGTTATTTCTGGTCAAACACGAACACATCTTACCATTGGTGATTAATCAACTGATACTGAGCAATTCAGAATGCACGGTAGGTGTGCAGTTCGATTGTCGCTTAGGCACGAAAGTTTTTATCCTTATGTTAGATTCAAACACCTAGCAGCTGATGAGAAAAACCGATATGAAACATTTGATTTTACTTAGTTAACAATCCTATTATGTGTTGGGTTCGTATCTCCGTCACAGAACTTCACATCATGCACTTCTTCTTTAAATGCATGCACACTTTGTTACTTTAGAATAGAGGTATATCAGACATCTTTCGTGGTTAGTTAACAGGGACGAAAGGGTCTTGATAGAAGTCCCAATTTATTACAAAAATTGTCGTCTTTAATTTCAAGTTTAGATTTGGTTACTGGTATTGGCAACAACTTCGGTAATTCATGACTCTTCATGGCTAGTCATCAATATGATATGATTAGATTAGATTACATTCAATTAATTCTTGTTTCATATATCATGAATATGATATTTCGTAATGATGTGGAACGTGTCATTTTAATGAAAGATTTCTTTACATACCATGATTCAATTTCTTTACAATTTTTTACTCTCTCTCTCATTCTTTGTGATTTTTCTCTCTCTCTCTCTCTCTCTCTCTCTGTCTCTCTCACACACACACATTCTTTTTTTATTTTTATTTGTCTGTTGTGCTCGACTATCGGCGAGGCACGAAAACGTCTGTGAATGAATTTCTTAGTTTTGAGTACACTTACGAAAGAAATATAAAAACAACTATGAGAGTTACTGGTTTATGATGCTTAGCTTGCAGTCAGTTCTGAGTATTATTAGTAACTACCGCAGTCCCTAAACTTAGTTACAAAAATGCGAATCGGACGCATTACGTATTCCAAGCCGTTGCAGCCGCGACTTGAAGACACCAGCTATAGTCATTTCCCAGCCCGCTGTAAGATCACACCGGTTCGTCTTCTTCCTGCTGGTATTGTAACTTAGATTTGGCAACAAGGCAATGTAAGTTTGGCAACTCTGTGATCGACGAGTTACTTCCTGGTGTGCACGGAATTAAGCCTCAAAGTTCACTTGTTTTACCTGTCATTTCCATTGAATAATCTGAGTTATTATCGCTTGAGGTGTAACAAAAGATTATAACTTTACGGTTTTCAGTCCAGGAAAGTCGTTGCACGTGGAAATCGCAACTAATCTCGTCTTTTAAATAGCGGTTTACGAGCTCTAGGCACTATTGGTCTCGTAAGAGGAAGCTAAGGCACATACTTCTTCGCCAGCTGTATGGTAGCGTACTGACCTGTGAAAAAGAGTCTCTTATGGTTCGCAGACACAGTCTCACTGAGTGTAGCGTTTTTATCCCTTCTGTGAAAGAGCTACCAACAGTCAGATCAAACATCGATAAGGAAATCTCAAGAACATACTTTCGAGCTCATAGTGCAATGATGAAAAACGTACAATGTTGCACAACAGCTAACGCCTCTTTTCGCTGCTGACAAGCAAATTTTGGGTTTCTAGGAATACATATCTTTATTTATGAAATGCCACATTTGCATCCCTCTTGAGTATAACACAGCATACCAATTAACCACAGATCCAGACAAAATCTAAGTGAGTAGTATTTTACCAATTCGTGTCGATAGAGGCACGGTTGTGTACAGATACTCAGTTTTATTAAAACAGACTTTCGTCTTAAGGTTATTGTGGGTAGTTTTATTACATTACTTATAATACAGCTCACAATTTTCGTAAGGTTTCCTTTAGTGTTGTTAAAACAATAATAAACATGAGAGAGAAATTAATCATCAACGATATATGCGAATTCTCTGATGTTATCTATAACAGTCTGAAAATGTACATGCAGTTTATTGATTACATGCATGTAGAAAACTTGTTCTGAGTTAAAGCTGTCAAACAAGGTTTGAAGAAGAATAAAATGCCACTACCAGACGACAGCTTATGTAGAAAATACTTTTTCGACGTATTTTGGCACGATCCGCTCTATCCATACATAATACAAAAGTTTCGAGATGCATCTACTGTCTGGCTACCTGTTAAACCTGAAATGAACAAAATGTCGCAGAAGTTAGCCCTTTTTCCACATACGACTGTTTTGGGTTGAGAAGTGAAGGGAATTATGTTACAAGTTCCATTAGCTTGATAACTTTAGCAGACAGCAGAACTGCATTTTAAAAAATATAGCAGTGACTGTACTCGAACTCGCGACGTCTTATTTACCCTGCGCGATACTTACCATTACGCTCCTAGCTGACACATAGCTGTAACAGCTCCAGAAGTCAAAAACAATTCCTCCAGAACTTCTGCATTCCACAGCGCTGTGGGATAATGCATATGGCCAGGTCAATACTTATGAGAGACAAACAGTTATACCTTTTCTTTTGCACTGCACGACGTTTTCAGCGAACAGATAGTGCAATAGAGTAGCTCAAGTGGAAAGGAACACATCCTATTTAAATTTCTGCATCCTACACTGTTGGCAGTTCTGTTTAGGTGGCAGTTAAGTGATTTTATTTCGTGATTCAGTCAACCAAGTAAATGAATTTACTGAACATACTTCAAATTGATACAGGAAGTCTGCGTGTCAGAATTCTCAGCCAGTGTGGCACAACGGTGTTATGATAGATACATGAGCTACTGAGAAGAGGATTTTGTGGTCTGTTGGGCTGATGATAGGTTCATATATCTATGGTCTGGGTTCGATTCCAACTGCGGTCATTGATTTTAGATAGGGAGAGACATATTCCATTGTCTTCTGCCTACACCAAGTGAAGGAGATATAATGGCATTGTGGTCTGAAATTCACATTAAAAATGATATTCCTCCTCTACCAAGTAGACGTTAGGTTGAGCCACAATAAAGTCTGGAATGGTGACATGTAGAAACTCTATCCCCAGTAACCTTTCTTATACTAGTTATTTATTTCTAGTGACGAAACAAACGCTATGTAGTATCACAGGACACTTATTCCATCTTTTATCTGAGATTCTGTATGTCGATAAAATTGGTTCTGAACTGGGAATGCAACTCAGACCGCCCTTAACGCGGAATTTGTTCCCTTCGTGATAATACAGCTCGGCTACAATTTGTTGTTTGTTCAAAACTGCAGATTCCTCAACATATCCACATATTGCGCGTGAATGGGTACGAATCCTGGCCGGCACTAAAGATTTCATTATGTATTATCAAGATCTAGCATGAGAACACCTATCTGCTCGTGGATAATACTTTCAATTTTTAATGTATTTTCATTCGTTGTCAACACTAACGATATTTGACGTTTTTGACTCCCAGTGAGACACAGAACTATTTGCGATATCACTGTCAGTTCAATATGTTATTCCGAGCTGCTGGTGGAGAAAAATTCGGTAGCTGACGTCTCTTTGTGTGTAGTCAACAACGATATGTGTGGAGCTCTATTCCCAGTCAGCACTGAACTCTTCGTCATATTATTTCTAGTTCAAACATGCTCACATGTCGCTGCTGGTGCAACAAACCCATATTTAACGTTCGTTTTCTCTAGGATAAAACAGCGATAGGTGCTGGGTTGGAGTCCTGAGAAAGAAAAAATTAATGTTTCGTCTCGCCATTTCAGTAAAAACATCTAGCTCCTGCCGAGAAAATGCGATATGTCACAGTTGATTGTGCTTCGATATCTATCCGATGAGGTTGTGGGTTCGAATCCCTGTCCAACACAAAGCTTTACCTCACGGCATTTCAAATAAGTTTCTTGTTAAGAAGCAATATTTAACATCTCTCGTAATTCCTTAACAGGTACAATAGGTGCTGGGTAGGAATTCGCGTCCGTTAAAAATGTTTGCGTTATGTAATTTAAAGTTGGTATTTGCTAACTGATACTGTCTAAAATCGAGGTATATCACTCTCCGTATGCCTAATCAGGAATGCCTGTTAGTTTCCGTCAGTCATGAAATCTTTGCTAAGTCTGCATCTATATGCAGAACGAGACGGTTCGTCGTGTCATTTAAAGTTCATACATATTGTCAACTAGCTGCTCGTAATAACTTAAATTTTTAATGTCATTTTGTGTTAAATAATAAGTACGGTATGTTACCTTAAAGAGGAAATCATGGATACGACTAACTTACTACGTGCATTACCTATCTGAAGTAATAATGAGACTGGTAACATTTCAGGAATGTCATTTATTGTAATAAATGTGAGCTTACAAACCTTAAGGACAGTCTTACCTGTGATTCGGTGTTCCCTGATATTTGTAGTATCGTAGTATTACTTTACATCTTGAGTTATTGCGATACAGAGCAGTGTTTTCTAGTGGTGACTTGTTGGAACCATTTTCAATAGTCAAACGACTGTACCAAGGAGCGATTTGAGGACCTGCTAGACAGCTGCGTTATGTGAGTTGCATGCGAATCAGGCGAAATGCAATTCAGGTCGTTCGCATACTTTTGAGCATGACTGTACATGTCAATGTTGCATCCCACCATGATCACGCCACCGGAAGAAACATAATAAAAGCTCCTACAAAGCATAAGCAACCTTAGCTGCTTTGGATCACGTTCAGATTTCGTTGAATGATTTTGAACGGTCGCTAGCGGTTCCAACCTGTGTACTATAACAAAAATTGCGGTCGCATTGAGCTCCAAATGGGTGTTATCACATTCGTGATGGATGCAGCCCGACAACGTCCTTAGAGAAAATTTGAAAAGACGGGGGTGTCGGCAGTGTCAAACGTTGTGAAGAACTTCTTCCTGCTGCTCATCGAACTGCGAACCATCGTTCACAACTGCGAAATGTGTGGGAATCGACGACCCATGGAAAGGGATGGTTTCATTGATACCCTTTATGCCAGCCCCTGCGACCTTTCCGTGCCCGTTCTGAGCGTAGGTGCGTCTGTAATGTTTCCCTTTTTCCACTCATAAAAAATCTGAGTAATTTCAACGCTGCATCTCGCAATTCCGTCCTCCATGTAGGTAAAAGTAGGTGTCACGACCTTCCGATTGTGAGGCACGCCCACGGCGGCTCTGGGTAAAACTGGGGTGAAATTTGGTGCCCACTTTACACGTCGCTTGCGAGCTGTGACCTTTTTTCGCAGTGTCGACGCCTTGCTGTTTGAAACGTAATCGAATCTACATCTACATCTACATATATATACTCCGCTAGCCACCAAGCGGTGTGTGGCGGAGGGCACGATTCGCGCCAAAGTCATATCCCCCCCCCGCCTCTGTGTTCCACTCAACGATCGCGCGAGGGAATAATGACTGTCTGAACGCCTCAGTACTACGAGCTCTAACTTCCCTTATCTTTGAATGGTGATCATTGCGCGATATGAAAGTTGATGGTAATAATATATTCTCTACATCCCCAGCGAAGATCGGATTTTGGGATTTAGTGAGCAGCCCCTTCCGTTTAGCGCGTCGTGTATCTGCAAGTGTATCCCACTTCAAACTTTTCTATGAGATTTGTAACGCTCTCGCGATGGCTAAATGTACCATTCACGAATCTTGCCGCTCTTCTTTGGACCTTCTCAATCTGTTGAATCAGACCCCACTGGTAAGGGTCACATACAGACGAAGACTGGACGAACTACAGTATTGCAAGCAATTTCCTTTGTTGAAGGATTGCATCGCTTCAGGATTCTACCAATAAACCGCAATCTACAGTTCGCCTGGCCCGTTACTTTTGTAATCTGATTATTCCATTAGAGATCGTTTCGAATAGTCACACCCAGATACTTGAAGGATGTTACCGCTTCCAAAGACTGGCCATTAATTTTGTACTCCTACATTAATGGGGATTTTCGCCTTGTTATACGCAGTAGGTTACACTTACTAATATTGAGAGATAATTGCCAGTCATTACACCACGCATTTATTTTCTGCAAATCCCATTGGCTTGTTCACAACTTTCGTGTGATACTACTTTCCTGTAGACTACAGCATCATCGGCAAACAGTCTAATGCCGCTGTCAATATCATCAACCAGATCGTTTATGTAAATCGTAAAAAGCAGCGGACCTGTTACGCTGCCCTGGGGCACAATGAAGTTACGTTTGTTTCTGTAGAAATCACCCCATTCAGGACGACATACTGCTCTCTGTCTGTTAGAAAATTTTCTATCCAACCGCATATGTCATCGGATAGACCGTAAGCGCGCACTTTTTGGAGCAAACTACAGTGCGGAACTGAGTCGAACGCCTTTCGAAAGTCTAGAAATATGGCATCAACCTGGGAGCCGGTATCTAGAGCCTGTTGTATATCATGCACAAAGAGGGCCAGCTGTGTCTCGCATGACCGCTGTTTCCTAAAACCGTGCTGGTTTCTGCAGATGAGCTTCTCAGAACCTACAAAGATCATTATGTCTGAACACAAAGTATGTTCCATGATTCTACAACAAATCGATTTCAGTGAATTGGCCGGTAATTATGTGCATCCGATTTTCTACCTTTTTTTATAAATTGCTATGACCTGGGCTTTCTTCCAGTCCCGTGGAACTTTCCGCTGTTCCAATGATCTCTGACAGAATGGTGCTATATTTGTAGCATAGTCACCATATAATCTTACGGGGATACCGTCTGGGCCAGATGCCTTCCTGGCGTCTAAGGAACTTAACTGTTTCACAATGCCAGATACACTAAACACTATGTCGGCCATCCTTGCGTTTGTTCGATAAATGAAAGGGGGAATCGTGCTGCAGTCCTTAACAGTAAGCGAGTTTTTGAAAGCTAGGTTTAGCATTTCGGCCATCTTTTTATCATCATCCTTTACGTTACTCGTACTGTCAGCAAGAGAAGTAATTGAATTATTTGTAGCGTTCATTTATTTTACGTACGGCCAAAATTTTTTGGGGTTATTTTTAGAATCTACAGATAAAATATTGCTTTCAAATTCGTTAAAAGAATCTTTCATTGACCTTTTGACAGCTGCTTTCATTTCGCATAATTTCTGTTTGTCAGCGGTGCAGTGACTACGTTTAAAACGACTGTGCAAAATTCTCTGCTTTTTCAGCAACTTCCTAATACGTTTGTCGTACCAAGGTGGATCCTTTCCCTCCCCTATATTTTTGCTAGGCTCATACCTCTCTAGCACGTGGTGGACAATAACTTTAAATTTCTACCAAAGATGCTCAATATCTTTGTGTCCGGCGGTGAATGCTTGGAGCTGCCTATGAAGATATTCATTAATGACGTCGCAGGGCACCACACCTTTGCTCCATGACGGGGGAACATTGTACGCACCTTTGAGCCAAATTTCAAACTTAAGAGTCACAATGTGTGGGAACTGAGGTATTTCGAAAAAGTTATCCATTAATTTTGTTCGACTGTGTGGTAACTGACTTTGACGCTGAAGCCAATCGTCCTCCTTTCAGAGTCTTAAATTTTAAGAGAATGGAATGCTATCCTATATTTGTTCCAGTGAAATAAGAAACACATCTGTCGATCAGGTAAAATTAATGCGTCGCGAGAGCCAGCAAAAATTCACAAGTCAATGTAACGATCATGCCTGAACATAACAGCAAGGGTCGCACTCATTGTACCTACCATCACCGCCTTTTCTTGAGAGTCATGAAATAGCAAATCAGTGTTGCCAGAGACACTTTCTCGATATTATGAAATTCAGTTTTGTATCGTCATTTCCTGACTTGAAACCATGGTAAATACGTTTTTGTGGATGTACCTTTGCGCGTGATAATTTGCATGAAGTGGGTCCTTTTCCTCATTTACGACTCACTTGACATATAAGAGGTAGTACACGCCGTGTGCACTTACAAGCTCAGATATAACGATGCAGTGCAGGCATTTATTCACAGAAAAACTTTTTTGGGTTTTAAGAGTTGAACGTTAGTCGTAGGACAAGAGCTTGGTGATGGCTTTTCATGTTGGCTCTTTAAAAATGTTATGCGTTTAATTAAGTATTGAGTGGATCTGGCAAGTTAACGTGCAGCGGATCACGGAGTATCCAGACTGTGGTGCTCAATTTATGTTACGAGAAGTGACGCACTCATGTACAACGGCAGCCCAAGACAAATCAAAGTCACTCGCTGACGCCCAACTAGTAAGTGGCAGCGTCCGTCGCGCTGTCATCCAATTAAGCTTAATTGCTCGATACAATGAGTGCTGCGTAAGAGTATCCTCCGAGCTGCGTCTTTCATGCTGGCGAAACTGATGTGAAACTCATGTATGTTTGTTGTAGGAACGGGAATGAAGTGACCTACAAATATGTAACATGTCGACGTAATGAAACATTATATTCTCAAAACAGTCTCTTTCTGTCATTTTTGTCCCTCAGAAGTGCGTTTAGGTGACTTCTTCATAGCAAAGATCCCAATGGAAAACCAAGGTCTCGGCAGCAGTGACTGGCAATGTGAAAATATGAGAAGCTTGACTACATGCTGTGTGTGTGTGTGGGGGGGGGGGGGGGGTAAGGCTTCATTCCTAATGGGACAGGAGAATCTGTCCTATCACTTTTTTCTTTCCTTCATGGAACTATAACCAGTCTGGAGCTGGAGATGGTCGATCAGGAGACTAGAAGTCAGTATCTGTCGATGTAAGATCCAATGACGCTTCCCTACGAGGGAAATACATGGAATGTTTTTAAAGTGTTTCCCTCAGAGATGCATCTGCAGTAAAAATCATTCTCAAAACTGAAGTGGGATTCAGCTGTGAAAACAAAATACCTGCAGTCAGTCATATGCCAATAAAGAGTTGCTGACATGTCTCTAAATTGCCATGGAACATTGTTCGGTATTGTTGAGCAAATATCTAGGTATGCGATGAGAGTTCCGATACACCAGTAGTACGTTGTCTGTTGGAATTCGGTGTTGAATCAGGGGCGTTGCTGGCAACGGACCCCGTGGAAAAAATAAATCCTCAAATTCCAACAGCAAGTCTTCCATCTGCTTTCTCTCTGCTCCCTTTAGACGCTCCCACGTAACGCAGTGCTAACGGTGGCTTGCGGCTGCTTGTGGTTCACACTGCTCACACACCACTCATCCACATCCAGAATGTCCAAACTCGTTATCAGGATCCCATTCCTTAAATTCACTTCCTTGGTGCCAAAATTATCTGTATTTACATGCATCACTCTCCCGTGATTTTTCTATTTTACGCGTTCGACGCTTCTCTTAATGAAACAAGTTTCTGCGTCCAGTGTATCGTTCCCTTCCAGAGGCTGTGCAACACGTAACATATCCACAGATAGATGTGGCTGCACATTCACCCAAAGCGACTTCCTTGTGCTACCTGGCACACATTCATGCGAATGAAGTTTCGGTGCAATTCTACGCTATACGCCCCTCACGACAGTTCTACACTGGCAACAGCTTCACCTCGCTGGACTGTCATTCTACAAGTTCCGCGGCATATTTCCGAAAGTCAGTTTTAGCACAATATTGATACAAAAATTCTAACCTCAGGACCATGCTGTGGTGCTCGCTTACATGCGATACCACCTCTACACACTACTTAAACCGAACACCACCTGTGTAGACCCCAGTGGTCTCGCATCATTATCCCTCACACCTATAGCGCGGCGGATCCCATTGCCTCCGACCCACTAAGTCTCTACTGGCAAACGACACATGCACTCCTGAGTACAACAAAAACTTGTACCCTTTGCCTCTTACGACTCCCATTACAGCAGACCCCTCTACATACGTATTCGACGCATCTAATTTTAACGGGAACACCTTTAGATGGACTTCAGGTTCCACCTTACATATAATGACTGCTTGCCGCTTCCTCGTTAAGCCCGACGTCCTTTAGCAAAATTCTGCATCTGATACCTTCTGTATCCTGTATTTCCATGTGGCTGACGACACTGCCTCAATGCCCTTTCCGTCCACACATTTAACACTTAATGTTTGCAGAAAATGCCCCACGTCTATCTCGTACCCTTGTTATATATCATTGCATCGCAGAATACAGATCCTTCAGTGCACCTGTACGCACCCTTCTTGACGTTTTTGACGGCAGCCCCCTCAGAAAAACATCGAGCTCCCCTTCTCAACTTCTCTGCCTCCCCTGATACGTGTGTTCATTTCGTTTTCTTGTACGTGTCCACAAAATTTTCCACAGTTACCCCATGCCTTCTCAGAATGGTGCTCAACTGCTCCCGAAAATACCTCGCACTTATCTCTTTCTTGTACATTTCCAAACACCCCTTCTTCAGCTGCTCAGAGTTTGCTGTACACCTCACGTACGTTTTCACTTCTCCCACTAGTCGCACTTTTGCTACTCGCAACAACTGACTTTTGGTCCAACGACACATCTCCATTGACATTTTAAGGTCCTCTAAGAATGAAATTGTTCGAGAAAAGGGAACAATTAATCCCGCAGCAGCTGAGGCGACCTCATGCCGTGGTACCTGAAGCAATATTAACTGTTTGTCCCTAGCTGTCAGCTGCCCATATAGCTGTGTATTATAGCCAGTCAACTGCAATGCCTTTACTAACAATACCCGCACTGCTTTCGGCTCCAGCACAACTTGTGTCTCTGACTCTACCATTGCGACAACCCTACTCTTAATTACACACAATAATACAATAACAAATCTCAATTCCAAAAAATTATCACAAACTAGTCTCTACATCGTATCATGAGCTACCCAGCCTCTCTACACTGTCTTGCAATATGACCATATCTACTACATGTATAACAGGTTGTAGGAGCTGGCTCTGTGCTTAGCGCAGTATACCAGAGCAAGTTACATTGTGTACACCTTACAGACACCAAATACTGCTCTCTGCAATTGTCCTCTGGTCTAAACAAGGCAACCTCTAAATTACGATGAGAGTCACACCGCAATTCCATGTCTGTTCCACCCTCCAAAACATAACCAACTGGTTCATCGCTCACCGTATCATGTTGACGCCGTGGGTCGCGGTTCAGACACAGTACTGACAAGGGGAGGCCGCCAATTGTGAAATTCAGATTCGATTCATACTGCGCATAATGAAAGCTCATGGCCAGAGGTGTAATGTGGCAAAGCACCAAGATGCACTTCTCAGCCGTTGTCGAGAAAATCGATAGCGACAGTTGAAAAAACCGTTGCGGTGAAATACTCTCTACCATTAATAATTTTCTACAGCATCGTGGCGCAGCGGTAAGTGCTCGGGTTCGTAATCCGAAGGTCGCCGGATCGAATCTCGCGCCATGCGACCTTTTATTTTTTTTTAGTATTTGTTTTTTGTAATTCAAATGTGTATATATATAATTCCCGGCAATCAGTTGCAAAAATTATGCATATAATAAGTTGTTGAAAGTCGTTTGTCGTGGAAAAACTGGCGACTTCGAACATCACTATGTTTTCCGCAAACAAAGTTGTATTTCACAAATGTTATTAATTGTCTTCATAATGTTAACCACGTATAGTTAACGGAAGACGTAGAAACGATATTCCGAAACGAATACGTATAGCGTAAGTCAAACGTTCGAGTTAGAATAGAGACCCCACGAACACAAATTTGCTGTGGCAGGTATGAAATATAAACTCCGTTACTCGCTCGTTACACTTGAAGGACAGATGTTGAATGGGCCGAAACGAGCCACCGCATAACAGCGTAGTTGCCTGCTAACTTCGAAAGAAGGTAGATGCGGTCCCTAGCGCAACTTACAACATCGTCGAAAATCAGTGCGGACGGGAGAGCTTTGGTACACCCTGTTAAAAAAAACGGAAAAATGGAGGCGGTACAATTGGAGAGCGATCCGACTTTACCAACATGCATAAGCAATTCATTACTAATTTATATATATATATATATATATATATATATATATATATATATATATATATATATGAATTATAAAAAACTAATAATAAAAAAAAGTTGCATAGCGCGAGATTCGATCCGGCGACCTTCGGATTACGAACCCGAGCGCCTACCGCTGCGCCACGACGCTGTAGAAAGTTATTAATCGTTGAGAGTATTTCACCGCAACGTTTTCTTTTAACTGTCGATTTTCTCGACAACGGCTGAGAAGTGCATCTTGGTGCTTTGCCACATTACACCTCTGGCCATGAGCCTTTATTATGCGCAGTATGAATCGAATCTGAATTTCACAATTGGCGGCCTCCCCTTGTGAGTGAAGACGCCACCACAAATACTAACACGAAATTAGTGCGCCCCAGTGCAGGGAGCAGCGGGTTATGAGCCAGGTTGGTGCGAGCAGGTGGTGGAGGTGAGGTGAGATCCCAGAAACTCCACAGAAATGCAGCTGCGAGTGTAACAATTTCTGTGTGAAGCATCTGCGCAGCTTAGCGCACCGGGTCAATGGCCGACTGGCCACTAAATTCTACAGGGCTGGCTATTTGCACGCCCCAGGACGCTTACAGGTATTCTCCACTGAATGCCGGAAACCTCTTTACATGAGCCAAACAGCGCTGTTCCCTCGCCAGAGGCGATGGTGGTGTATGGGTGCCTCTGCAGCCTCACGGCGGGGATACCCATATCGATGCGAGCCCCGACCTGCGAATGTGGACGACAGCTGGTGTACAGGGCAGGAGTTTGTCGTACTCCTGGACTTGACGTGGGATGGCCAGCTGCACTGTGGCACTAACTCCAGGAAGTACATCATGCGTAGAGCTGTTACTCTATCATGGCTCCGAGCTAACGACCTCTACTGGCAGGTCCATCTCACGTCCTCGTCCAGCACAGCCTTGTCGTATTGTTAGAGTTGCGATACTGAAAATAAATTCGTTCCAAACTGTCCAGCATTTACAAGGGAAACTCCCTATGGCATTCCCCTCCCCCTCAGATTTAGTGGAAACATGGCCCAGTGGATAGCCTGTCAAAAACTGAACACAGATCAAGCATGAAAACAGGAAGAAGGTGAACTGAAGTGTGAAAACAGAAGCAAAATAGAAACAGAGAACTGTCCAAGAACAAGGAGTACATTAAAGAGCATGCTGAAACAGCAATGTCGTCTTGTGTAAGTGGTTCTGGTGTCGGCCTGCCAAGGCAAACTTCTTCGTGCATTTTTTTTCCACAACGTTACGAACTGTCCGTCCGGTCATTGAAACGTTTGTTCTCTTTCTGTAGTCTTGGCAGTTGTCATACTACACATTGGTTAAAGGATATGAGTCATGTGGTAAGAATACGTTACCGTCGCAAGTAAACAGTGAGGGCAGGCGAGATACCACATAGATGTCCCACAGAAATGAAAACAACAAATATACGGGTGAACTATGTTACAAAAAAAGACTTCCAAAACGGAACGCAACTTCAAAAATGTTAAAAACATATGTTTTGACAGAGCACAGAGAAACTGCGTGATTGTGAAACTGTTGCGTCTATTTGTTGCAGATTATGTGGCAAAGTACTATGTTTTCGTCATTTCCTTGAGGCTGAGCACACTCACATTCATACGAACACATATATCGGGCAAGGAGGCATATCTCACTCATTTACCAGTCGTACAAATTCGGTGCGTCGATAAGAGTGAAAGGGTACAGTACCGCCCGACATTGAAAATAGGTACAACATTTTTCGTTATTCTTGTCAGAACAACATATTTTTTGTAATAAAAACTCAATTTCACTTAATACACCGAAGCCAGATACCAGTGTAGGAAAGAAGGACAGTTTATTTATTTAATTGATCACATGTGCACTCCCACAAAATAAATCCCTACATCCAGTTTGGTGAGATCTGTGAAATGAATGAATGTATCGTCGTCTGCTAACCGCAAATAGTGAATGTGCAATATATGATCATCTTTGAGACGGTCCTTTGGTCACCTTTGGTGGAACCAAAGAGATGAAATTTACCTGAGCTTTGAGCGCCTGAAACGTGGCTGACCAATACGGTCGGTGGAGGTGCGAGATGATGTGAAGAACGGCCATGTTTCAGCACTCTGGCGCTGGATCTTGTGTTGGTAAGACCTGTCTTAGGTGTGCTCCGTAAAGACAAAAGAGTGGAGACAATGGTATGCATGTGAAATACTTAAGAGTAGTTTGGAATAATTATTTCTCTATTTTAGGAACTTTTGGGGGGAGAATTAAATGTCAGGCAGGTAATATTAAGGGGATCGTAGTAATCTTCGGAAGTGACCAACGGTCCCAATGAAACCACGTGTAGCAATAAGTTGAAATACTTGCGAGTGCTAGTACTAAGTAGAAATACTTGCGAGTGGTAGTACTAAGTTGAAATACTTTCGAGTGCTAAAGTTAAGCTGAATTATTGGCGTGTGTACTGTAAGTTGGAAATATTTAAGAAATGGCGTGTGCAGGACTTGAAATTAGAGACGAGCAATTCCACGTGGTGAGTACTGTGTGAGTCTCAATCTGTGTATGAGACAAAGGATAAAGAGAAGTACTCGTCCCAGGTATCAGCTGAGGACTCACGTGTGTGATGAATATGTTCTTAATATTACTTTGTGTGCTATGTTTCCGTGTGACGCTAGATCCAAACTCTAATACTCTGAGAGAGAAGCGAGGTGAGTCAGCCGTCTATCCAGCAACGCCACTTGGCTTGCATTGCACAGGAAGACGTGCATATATCCTCCAGAGTTCGTAGTAGGAAAGAAAAATTACGAAGTGGGGAAGTGTCGTGTGAAACTGGGATGAATACTAATTGAAGTGGGAAATCTGAAAGTGAAGTGATTCTAACGTTGTGACTATTCTTTGTGATTGTATTTATGTTGCCAGTGTTATGTATCTCACGTAATTTAATTATGTGTGGTTTGCATGGGAGTGTAGCAAGATAGGTTCAGAGGCAGTGGGTTACGCATGTTCCTTTTTGTACCGCTCAGTCTGGAGGAAATTTTCGTGATGATGGGTGTGAGAGTCGAAGTGTGAGATATAGCAAAAGGTCCACCATCCTATCCAGAAAGTGCACTGTAGCGTCAGATAATAACGAGACCATAAGATAGAGAATCACCAATGTAAAGCCATGCGCACTGGGCGGAGTTTCTCATGTGTAATTGTTGTATAAAATGTAATGGTGTGTTTAAGTTATCTTTGAATCATAATATAATTTATCGGAATAAAAAAGATAGTGAAAATAAAAAGATTGGTGGCCTTGTTCTTCGAATAGTGTGTAGTCATGATATCCAGAATTTATAATGTGTGCGCCATTCATATTCAGTGCGATAGCCACGTGTCGATCAAAGCCGTTGGGTGAGAAAGAAAATGTGGTACTGCCAGAGCGTAGTGAACAATCAGAGTTGTGTAAATTTCTAGTAGTCAGATGTGCGTTATCCGATTCCGTTGCGTAATATTCAAACAGGAGAATAATTTGTAGCTTAATTGTAGGTACTAGAGCTCATAATCAGTCATTGATGTTACTCAAGAAATAAGAATAAATCCACTCGCTTGGCATACCACTCATCTTGCAGGCCTGACTGCTTGATGCCACAGTATGTGCAAGGCATGTGGGTGCCTCTCAAGAGATTCTTGTCATGTGACACACGTACTGTCACTAACGCCGTGTATGACACACCAGACGTGTTTCCTGGTGGAGGGTTCGGCTGACTTGTCGGCTAGCCATCAAACTTTTGCGGTTCCCGTTCGAAAGCCACTTCCTTTCGGCTGCTAATAGAGTAGTTGCACACAATCAACTGTCATTATAGGTCCCTACCTTCCGTCTCGCTGTTGCAAACGGACGTTACACCACGACACAGAATCGAATTTGAGCAAAGCGAACAGCCGAAAAAAAAAGAAAACACGGCTAGCCCGGTTGGCAGTCGAACACCGTAACCACTTAACCACGACGCCTTTTCTTTTCCCGACTGCTCTATATTGCAGCTGCTGTTCTTGAATCGTTCACTTTTCTATTTTACATTTTTTCACAGTCCAGCACACCTTCTTCCTGCTTTCAAGCTTGATCTGTCTTCAGTTTTTGACGGCCTGTCCACTGGGACCTTTTGCCACTAGATCTGAAGGGGATGCGATGGGAAGTTTCCCTTGTTAGACATCGGCGACGCGGTTGTTGTCCGTATGCACCACTGCAAGTCATCTGTCCTAAAACGCCTCTGCCGCGTCCAGTGCACAAATCTGCCTTGCCCCTTGCTGCATGAGGCTGTACAGTACTACTGAGTTCACTATTTCGGCTAGCTAACCTGCCTCACAACATTGTGTCAGGATTGTTGAATGATTAGAATGACAATTTCCTGCGCTCATCTACTGTCAGTGTTGCCGCAATAGATCATTCAGGCTCTCAATAATATCCACATACATGGTGGTATGCTAAAACACCATCTTTCTTCCCATTTACGTTCCTTGAGATTAATGTTACACATTCATAAGGTCCATACCGTCCTGTTTCACCCTAGTAGCGCATCTCTGAATTAATTCGACGTGTGTTGTCACGCCTACTTGATAACGCACTCTAGAATTGGACACACGTCCGAAAGAACACATACCGTCGGTGACCATGCAGCACTCTAGAATGAAATAATAATTAAATCAAGACCCTACGCTGTCGACAGGCGTTGATATACATCAACGGGGACAGTTGAAAATGTGCCCCCCGACCGGGACTCGAACCCCGGGTCTCCTGCTTACATGGCAGACGCTCTATCCATCTGAGCCACCGAGGGTACAGAGGATAGTGCAACTGCAGGCACTTATCCCTTGCACGCTCCCCGTGAGACCCACATTCACAACTTAATGTCCACACACTACATTCGTAGTGCCCCTGCCCACTACACTCATTACTCGCGGTAGACAATGTTACTGAGTCCCGTAAGAGTTCGGGCAATGCGTCCGAAAGGACAGATGCCATCTTCATACAGTTAAGGCTAACCGGCCATTGACCTCCTTCTTCTGTGCTGGATGCACAGCCTGCTCCCAGTGATACAATTAATCCGCAACCAAAGTTACACGTGTAACCGAAAAGCACGGAAAACCAAAAATACACATTTTTACCGGAAACTGTTGAATTTAACGATATGCTACATGACCCATTTGGAAGTTCACTGTAGCATAACGCTTTACTCGCTGGAAACTGGCTACTTATTTATAAAATTACTCTTAAAACACACTGTACTTCGAATCAGTGACTTTCAGTGTACTTTCGAGAAATAAGTGTCCAGTTTTTTTCTGTTTCTGATTTTCTTTCACTTTTTTCTCTGAAACGGTTCTCGTTTTCCAGTGTCAAATCATCAGTATAGTCAAACGAATTTTGTCCTGCTTACCATAATAGCGGACCTACACGCTTCACTGTCTTGGTGATCGTGGTAAGCGAGTTCCCTGATCGCCTCATCTTCAACGTCTTCCACAAATGAACACACTTTGGTCACTATATACAGCGTGGAGACAACAAAAGTGGCCCGGTGAACAGAGCTCCAGGGTACAAAGAAATACAGCATAGGAAAGGAAATACTCTACTAAGCTGACTACAGCAGATGTTGAAAGTGACCACCATTCATCAGTTGCAACTTTTGGTCACTGATCACCAAGTTGCCGAAGGCGGATCGAAGTTGGACTGCTGGAATTGCTGCAATCTCGTCCGAAATGTTCTGCTGCAGTTCTCGAAGACTATGAGGGTTGTTGCGATACACCTTAGACTTGAGGGCTCTCCACACGAAGTAATCGCACTCTGACAGATCAGGTGACCTGGGTGGCCAGCTGCATAGTCGTCTTTCACACCTGACTGAATTTGAAAGGCGTTTCATAGTGGGACTGCATTTCGCCGGCTGGCCTAATCACGCAACATTAAGATTCGCGGGGCATTCAGATGTGACAGTGGCCCAATGGTAGACTAAGTGGGAATAAGAGGGCAGGCGAACTTGGTAGTACGAATCCACTTATCAGAATTACGTTCCACCCCCTTTGACTTGTATGCACGCACTGATTCGGTTGGGAAGGGTGATGTAAAGCCGTCAATGTTCTGGCCGACCACACGTAACCACCGTTGCTGTATTGTGCTTAATGCACCACGTAACTCTTTCACATCTGCAACTGACATCCGAGAAGAAGTAATGGGCTCCCTGCAACATTTTGCATCATCACACACTATTGGCTGGAGGCTAGCAGTAATCAGACTAGGGAATTACAGACCCATGTGTAGGCTGTCGTTAACGCCACTACACAACCCGCTGCATTTGGAGTGGTGTTGTGACCACAAAGGATGGATTCATGATGAATGGCAAGCCGTCAGATTAAACTTCAGGGGTGGCTGGAAATGACTGAGGGAACAGTATGTCAGGGACATCAGGCTTCCTCACAGGATCCCACTTCTGACACCAATTTTTAGGGATTACCCACTCCCAGGCTCCGTCCCTTCTATTTCGTCAAGATGGCGGCTGAGAAACATGTGTGGCGTTGTTGGATTCAGTAAAACAAGGTTATATATTACTTAATTTATTCCTCAAAATACGTCTTGTCACCTTATCTTCCACAGCGTCTGGTGGCTTTTTCAGCCAGAATAATATCTGCTGAATCCAGAAGCAGACTGAGGACTGATGATCACGGCATCAGCCCCAAGTGCACGCCTGTGACTCAGTGTGTAGTGGTTTTCCCGCCTGTTCAGGAGGCACTTTCCGTCGGGTGGTCAATTACGGATGAGACTGTAGCCCCGGCGCGTGTGTGTTTGGCTCACATGCCGTCCTGAGAGTGCTTCGTCCCTCTCAGGTCAATGGCTGTGTTGTTCCGTCAGATGTACCGGAGTTTCAGATTCTGTGATGTGTTGAGTGTTGATCCTGGCCCGCCGGTCTGGTAGACTGCTTCACCTGAACATGCTGAAGTTCCAGAGCAGTTGGTACCCTGAACTGGAACGGTGCTGGTGGACTTGTGGGCTACCAATCAGTGGCGGCTTCAGTATTGGATGCTGGTTCATTGTCATTCGTGGCTATCGCTCACTCAACAGGCATCAAGAGTGTGACCAAAGCTGGAACAATCTTCACATAAGATGTTGCAGTACAATATTCAGAGAATCGAGTGGGAACCCCATGAACACAATCGATCCTGCTGATTGACTGACTCTAGGTTAGAGGGATGGAGTATTTATGGCACTGAAGAGTTGCTTTGCTGTACGACGTCATTTGTAATGACCGAATCAGTTTTGCTCATTACGAGTCATGAGCTGTCTTCATTTTTGCTGTATTGGCTTAATAAATTTGTTTCAGTATCGTAACTGCTTCATCAAACCCCTGACAGGTATTGTTGCGTCCTGCCTAGTCCTTCTTACAAGAGTAACGGACGCAGGTTGGTCTGCACTTGACTTACACTTTTTCTCTGAGATCACCCCCACTCACTCAGAGAAGTGTTGATGTCGCACTCTTCGTGACTGATTAACCGTGTCGAAATGTTTACGCCTAGCAGCTGACTCGTGCTCATAGTTCCATGTGCTTGAGAAATGCCTGGCTGTCTCCCGTTCTATTACTATTTCAATACGTAACAGTTAGCCTTCACGTGACGGTATCATAGTGCCATTTTGCAGTAGGATAATGCTAGTCCACACTCGGCACGTGTGTCTGTGTATTGTATGCGTGATGTTGGGTACTGCCGCGCGAAGTGGCCGCGCGGTTAGAAGCGCCACGTCACTGATTGCACGGCGCCTCCCGCCGGAGGTTCGAGTCCCTCGGGCATGGGTTTGTGTGTTGTTCTTTGCATAAGTTTAAGTAGTGTGTAAGTCTAGGGACCGATGACCTTAGCAGTTCGGTCCCATAGGAATTCACACCCATTTTTTTGTTGGGTACTCCTGTGGCCAATAAGTTTCTCAGATCTGTACCTGATAGGAAATGAGTGTGACCATCGCGGATGTCAGCTCCGTCCCACAGCCTGTGTCGGGGACATTAAGGGCCAGTTACAACGGTTGTGAGTTGGCTTGCATCAGAAGAGGGTACAACACCTTTACAGCACCCTTGCTAAACGAGTCAGTGCATGCATCCAGGTCAGAGGGAATACAACGTCATACCCATACTTGAGCTCATACTGGCAAGTTCTTTGTAAATTTGACTCGTTTTTGTAATCACCGAAATAACATCACATACACTCTCAACCAGTGAAGTTTCGTTTCGTTTCGTTTCGTTTCGTCCTCAATTTCTGGGTGATTGTTTTCAGTGAGGCAGTATATAGCAGAATACCACTGGATTCGTTTTTTATGTTTTCACGAATCGATAACCATGCAGGAATAATCTGCAATCCCAACAATCCGCAAAAATGCGATATGGAGCTTGCTGTCCATTGTCAGATGCCAGTTTTCCTCGTTCTGTAGGTGTTGGTGCTGTACCCTTTTTATGTCATGTCTACGTGTGTTTTCTTTCTTATTGTGTATTCGGGGGGGCAGAGGGGGGGGGGGAGGGGAAGAGGACTGAAAATGATCGTATGGCATTGTTGGTCGGGAGGCCCCATGCGGGAAGTTCGGCCCCCGTATTGCAAGTCCTTTTTAGTTGACGCCACTTTGGCGACTTGCGAGTCAATGAAGATGAAATGATGATGAAGAACATACAATACCTAGTCATCACGAGGCAGAGAAAATCCCTGACCCCGCTGGGAATCGAACCTGGGACCCCGTGCGCAGGAAGCGAGAACGCTACCACAAGACCACGAGCTGCGGACAGAAGAGGACTGTTGCATAGCCATGAAGTGAGTCTGGAATGTATTACACCAACTCACGATACAAATTAAATAATCACAATAATTTATTCCAAACACATTCCCGCAAACGGCCTAAAATCCACAATACTGTAACTCGTAGACTTGTGAGAGTGAATGTGCCTAGCACTCATGATATTTATGGTAAGGCTCAATTAACTGTACTATATACAATCAAAAAATACTTGGAAATAATTAGATACTAACAATTATTCAGCCTAACTGTCCTGACGCTTTTAATGTGCCTCCACAGGGCATATCATCTGTTTAACATTTTTATGCAGCGACAGCAACTGATATTATTTATATAAGAATATACAGCCTACAGTTGCAGATTAACTTTATCGTTAACCTAGTCTCTAGTCACACGACGAGTCCCATTCAAAGGGCTTAAAGTGAATTTGCTACAGCTTGTTTAATAGAAGTGATAAAACCTTATGGTTATGCATCAAATTTTATAAAGTTGACTTAGGACATGGCTTGTTTTAGGCAAACATTTATATAATATTTTATGTTCTGAAGAAGACGTTATTACTAACGTTGAAACCTAGGTTAACGATAAAGTTAACCTGCAACTGTAGGCTGTATATTCTTATATGCATATCATCTGCTTATGAAGTCCAGTACTGACCCTGCTAAGAGTTAAATCAAGTCATACGTTACCCAGAATGTAAGTAAGCAAGAAACGTCCTCCCTCTCCAGAGGTACCTCTAGAAGTAAAATGAGATTGCCTGCACTATCGAAGATCCCATCTCCATGGCTCTGTAATTGTTCAGCTTTAGAGTTCGGCAAATCAGCCTTCGCGAAACACTCCACCACCTCTCAATTAACATTAATTTTTTTCTTCTGTAAGTATACAATCGATTCGCTGTCTGCTTAGATGGATTCTGGTGAGAACATTTCATTTATTGCTTTGTTGCCACACAGTTCTCTGGTTTTCAAACTTCACCCCGCCCACGCAAGAGGATAGTTGGAGCCCGTAATAGAGGCGTCGAATGAAGAATTCCGACAGCTGGCAGCACTGTTGCTTTTGTGAATGACTCAAATGTATTTGAGTTACTGGATCTGTTACGCACTCATACACTACGTTTACATGCGATGTTTCTTCCGAAATACGAAAACCGAATTTCAGAAACCGTTTTTCGCCGTCGCGTTTACATGTTAAGGTGTGAAATGCATTTGCTAGCCCGGTTACATACGGTGCCTGGAAAACAGCTGTTACAGTTTCTGATTTAGTCAACACAATCGCTAATTCTCTTCAATCATGGTTGTGCACACCCTTTTTTTCCCAACTGTATCGAACAGCGCCGATCGAGGTGTATCAGCGCCCCCTTTCCTCTCGACACCCGAAGCCCGGTCCTACCTGGACTAGACGTGAATCTGTCCTGATTCCATTTTCCTCATCCTTGTTATGTTTAAGTTTTGTACCCTAATGTGGATGACTATACGAGAAGGTTTTGGAGTACGAAGTAGCCGTCTTAGGATGTGTGTTTGGGTGTTGCAGTGGTGAAGCAGAAGTACGAGGTGCAGGTCTACGACGAGTACGTGATCAGCGGCAACACGGCGGTGCTGCGCTGCCAGGTGCCCAGCTACGTGGCCGAGTACGTGATGGTCACCTCGTGGCTGCAGGACGGCGCCGTCAACATCTACCCCAACACCGACACCGGTAAGTTGGCTCCATCTGCTACAGTAGAGACGGTGGAAGGTACCATCTCTGAGGGGTGGCAGTGATGGTGATAGCTCCCAACTGCGAAGTGACAACAGCTGCAGGCGAAAACAATAGCCATTTAAGCTGCGATAACAATGAGACAACACTAGTTAGGTTGAGTGGCGACACTCCGCCGTGTTTTTGTTGTCCACAGCGACAAAAGCATACCAAGCGGCTAGCAAGCTACACTTCTGAGTACTGTATCGAATCAGTGTCAATAGTATTGAATACCACAACTTTAGGAATTTAAAACTCTGCAACGACAAAAGGCAGAGCTAAGCACTCTCTGTCGGCGAATTAAGGGAGCTATAAAGTTTCATTTAGTTGTACATTTGTTCGCTTGAGGCGCTGTTGACTAGGCGTCAGCGTCAGTTGATGCTAAGATGGCGACCGCTCAACAGAAAGCTTTTTGTGTTATTGAGTACGGCAGAAGTGAATCGGCGACAGTTGTTCAGCGTGCATTTCGAACGAAGTATGGTGTTAAACCTCCTGATAGGTGGTGTATTAAACGTTGGTATAAACAGTTTACAGAGAATGGGTGCTTCTGCAAAGGGAAAAGTTCTGGACGGCCGAGAACGAGTGATGAAAATGTAGCACGCATCCAGCAAGCATTTGTTCGCAGCCCAGGAAAATCGACTCGCAGAGCTAGCAGAGAGCTGCAAATTCCACAATCAACTGTATGGAGAGTCCTACGAAAAAGGTTAGTTATGAAACTTTATCGTCTGAAATTGGTTCAAGCATTGTCTGCAGCTGATAAGATTAAAAGAATCGATTTCTGTTATTTTATCCTTACTCAAATGGAAACAGATGAATCTTTCATTTCAAAGATTGTGTTTAGTGATGAAGCAACTTTCCACACTAACGGGAAAGTCAACCGTCACAATGTCTGTATATGGGGCACTGAGAATCCGCAGGAAACAACTCAGTATGAACGTGACTCGCCTAAGGTGAACGTTTTCTGTGCCATTTCAGCCAATAAAGTTTTTGGTCCCTTTTTCTTCGAAGGTGCTACTGTAACTGGACTACAGTATCTGGAGATGTTAGAGAATTGGCTGTTCCCTCAGCTCGAACAAGAAGCACAACAATTCATATTTCAGCAGGATGGAGCGCCACCACATTGGCACTTATCTGTCCGTAACTACCTGATCGTCAACTACCCGAGGCGATGGATCGGCCGCCAGGCAGCCCGTGACAGAGCACTTCATCACTGGCCTCCAAGAAGCCCTGATCTTACCCCCTGCGAATTTTTCTTATGGGGGTATGTTAAGGATATGGTGTTTCGGCCACCTCTCCCAGCCACCATTGATGATTTGAAACGAGAAATAACAGCAGCTATCCAAACTGTTACGCCTGATATGCTACAGAGAGTGTGGAACGAGTTGGAGTATCGGGTTGATATTGCTCGAGTGTCTGGAGGGGGCCATATTGAACATCTCTGAATTGTTTTTGAGTGAAAAGAAAACCTTTTTAAATACTCTTTGTAATGATGTATAACAGAAGGTTATATTATGTTTCTTTCATTAAATACACATTTTTAAAGTTGTGGTATTCTTTTTGAATCACCCTGTATATGGATTAACAGCATGGTTTTTACAATAGGGAGCCAACGTATGTAGTGCCAAAAATCGACAATAACTAAAAAATGATTAAGGACCCTGGGAGGTATGAAACGATACGTTACAGGAGAGCTTATTTGAAATTCTCTTGTGATATATACATAGTTTCTGAAGAATATCGTTTTATTCTGAGAGTAGGAGGAGACCTGACCACTTGCAGAAGAACGTCGTAGATGTAGATAATAACGCGAAGTTTTGTTCGCTACACTTCCAACCAAATCTGTGGATATGGAACGCAGAAAACTTATATGGAAACCAATGCTTACATTATTTAACGTACCAGATAAGCCACGACACCTTTAGCGGAAGAGAAAACCACACAGACGCGATGACAAAACTTCAAAAGCATTAAACTGTTTCCCAACACAAAAGAAACCAATTGTACGATTGTTGCTACATGTGAGCCACAAACGGCTAGAGTTTTCAGCGCATTCGCTTTCGAAGTGAAAGTAATTAGATGTGCCAAAATATAAGAGTATTAGAAAGTCAAGTGAATTCTAAGAATGAGTGAATCATTACAGTCTCTACAAACTTTGTACGAGCCAAGTAAAGTGCCTGTCATAATAATTGAGAGATCCTACCCAATCGTCTAACATAGGGTGCCTAGGAAGCTGTTTTCTCGGATAGCTAGACAACAATCAAGCAAATATTATTAATGTAGTTTATTCAAACAGTGGAAAATCCAGGATGGAACGCAATAATATTATCAAAAGGAAAGTTGCTACTCACCAGATAGCGGAGATGTTGAGTCGCAGATAGGCGCAACAAAAAGCCTCTCACAATTTAAGCTTTCGGCTGGTAAGGCCTTTGGCAACAACAGACGACAGACACATATTGTCGTCTATTGTTGACGAAGGCCTTACCAGCCGAAAGCTTAAATTGTGAGAGGCTTTTTGTAGTGGCTATCTGCGACTCAGCATCTCCGCTATAAGGTGAGTAGCAACTTTCCTTTTCATAATATTGTTACATTCCACAATGAAGTTTATTACAATAAATTATATTGACAATACTTAACTTTTCGTTTCTACGAAGCTGAGTCTCAAGCAAATGGCGACATGAGAATGATCAATGTCCTTCGATGTATGCAATTTCCATGGAAACAACCACACAAGTTCATACGTCGCTGCTATAGAGTTTATATCACAGCTCGTCTTCTCGTGCTTGGCGGAGCGGCGCTCATATTCTCTAATTATAGGGGCCACTCCTGTCGTGGTGTCGTCCAAGGCAGCGTGCTATTGGCTGACGTCGTCTTACAGCCTTCTCTGCGGTACCGTTCAGGCCGACGTGCCGGCGCTTGAAGTTACGGCGGAACAATAACAGACAACTATAGAAAAACATGCTTCTGATGAGTGAAATATGTGTTATTCTCTTGGTTTCAGTGGAGTAACCTGCAATTATGAACAGATTCGAAAATATGTCTTCATGATTAAGTTGTAGTTTATATCACTGAATAAGTAAGATCGGTTGTTTTCTCATTTTTTTTACGATAATTATGTTTCATGGTAATTTACTAATGCATGGAATGCAAGCACATAACAACTATTTCTTAAATTAAGTAGAAAAATAATTAAGAACAAACATTATCGTTACGACGCATGTGACGGCTTTCTCACCAGTGTCGCTCCAACTGTCAAACGATAACCATGTAACCTCCGCACTATATTTTTGTTTCTGTCTGGAATTTACAGAACCTAATATGAACTGAACTCTTAACTGATCTGAATGCAGCTCGACTTTCTATTAAATGCGCAACTGAAGTAAAACAGTTGTCTGGCCCTAATCAAATTTTCCACTTACCTCGCGTCTTGACAATATTGTTGCAGATTTCTCGAAAGCGCAACAGCAAACAGCAGCCAGGCAGCGAATAAGGTAGATTTTTTTTCTAATTGCATATTCAGACTGTTGCATGTGGTAATCATAAACAATGGGTTAGGGATTGTAACTATTTCTGTCAAATCACATTCCAAGACGACGATTTTAGAATGAAATATAGAAATATGTGTTCAAAAAGGCAGAGTAAAACTTCGAGTGATCTTCACACATAACATTAGGTCGAATCACGAGACTGACGTACAAATTTGTGCTCAGGGTGTGTGGGACAACCACGAAAGTGCTGCTGCTGTCATACGAAATCGCACCCCAGACCATAACATCTGGTGTAGGTGCAGTGTGTCTGGCACGCAGACGGGCTGATTACAGGCTTCAATTGGTCTCCTTCTAATCTACAGATGGCCGTCACTGGCAACGAGGCAGAACCAGCTTTCATCAGAAAACACAACACACCTACACGCTGCCCTCCGATGAACTCTTGCTTGACACCACTGAAGACGCTGCAGAATTCCCGCTAGAATTGCTGTGCAGATGCAATACAATGCGACAGCGCCATACGCCGAACACGATGGCCCGCTCTGTCAGTATAGTTCAATTCTTTTATCTTGGCGGCTCGCGCATGCCCGCCCAGACGCGGGAGATTGCTGCGTTGCCAGTTGCACACGACGCACACGCAAGAGAAGCAGCGCCATAGTACAGTATAGTTCGCAAACTTACGTTTAGGGGGGAGCGCGCAGTTTATGAAGTAAAGCCACCACGGCCGCATTAACCCTTTCGCTGTACAGAGACGTGCTCCCCGCATTCCGGGCTGTGCGTGATTTTGTCATCACTGCACTGCTCGCCTGTGCTGACACATGATGTTCCGACTGCTTGACACACTTATCATTCGATTTCGCAAAAACTATTTGGCCCAAAAATTTGATTTTTACACATCTTCTTGACTGATACCTTCCCCCCCATAAATGACTTCATTTTGTTTCGATGTTCAACGCAGTTATTGTGCAGCATTAAATGTAGTAAACCACTGCACGAAATTCTGAAGAGTTTGCAGAGTTAAAAGTCCATAGTGTATACTTTCCGTATGGTCGATTTCAGTTCCCACAATGTTGAGAATGAAATGTGGACAAGATACCTAAATTTCATATAAAATTTACTGTATAACAATATCTCATTTAATTTAAGTACCAGATAGGTGTCGTATGTAATATTGAGAAATATTCCGTCTTTCGCGTCTGTAATAAAAGTTTTATTTACACCAGAATCATTTCGCTTTTTTCTAAAAAGTTCTGATTAAAACAAAGTTGGCGAAGTAGGCCTACACAAAACTGAATTGTGGACGTAATAAAACATAGAAACTAAAATATATTGTCAGTGAGGCACAGTGCGCAAACAATTTGTGTTTGTCACAATGGACAGCAAATACTTGCCAAATCATAGATCAGTCGACGAAAACATTGAATATGATGATGTTGCCAAAGCAGCGAAGCAAAGAATTGCGTCAGACAATCAAGTAGCTCGACACCATACGAGCCAAAATTCTGCTCTAAATAATACTTTTAATACTGTCGCAAAAGAATAAATCTCAATATGAATAATAAAACAGCGACCGTGGAAGAGGAGATATACAAACAAAACAGATAACATGAATATGGTATGTGAGCCTTTTCATTGTTTTTAATTGCTGTGAAAAGAAATATTGTAGGAGAAAATTAGAAAAACCGAAAACTTATTATGATTGTAATGAAGAGACAAAGTACTAGAAATTCCAAAAAATTACATTCAAACGAATAAAATTCATAAAGTAAGACACCTTGTTATTGTTTTTGAATAAAGAAGATATTAAATACCGAACATGGTTTGAACTCAGAACCTTTTGCTTACTAGCCAAACACCTTAACCATTACGCTAACGCAGCTCATCATTGAATAGGACTCCTGGAGGACTCTAAAACATCACGCAAAATACCGACAAACACTGTTGGCATAACTATGAATTACTCACGTTTCATCGAAGTACAATAAGAAATAAACAATTACCGCTGTTCTTTATTGAGGAAAAGTGGTTCGTGAGAATGGTACAAACACCTTTCCTTGCTATCGCCTGAATTAGGAGGCTTATTGCTTGTTTGGTTTAATTAATTAATACAATATGGTATAAAGAATGCTTTTTTCCAAACTTTCTATAAAAGAAAGTCTGCTATAAAGACATTGCTTTTGTTCAGTTACTTTATTTGTGACTGAACGTTTCTAAAACTGAAGACACTCGTCCGTGCTCTGCATTGCAGTAGAGCTCTGGCAACGTCGTTCTCTGTTCATTGGCTGACTGTGTTTTGTGACGTCAGATGCGCAGAACGAACCTAAACTCGGCTGCCGTCGTAAATGACACGCACTATAGTCACATGGCTGTCAGGAGCCGAATCTTCTTGGGGCCGTACATTCTCGTGACCACAGCTGCTAGCTATCATGTACAGAGACTACATTCCTGCAAAGTCTGAAGTAATATCATATAAGGAACATCCAGATTCTTGTAGCCCTATTAAACGACCTCATTCAAATTCAGTGAGGTGCTGATAGTGGCGTCTTAGTCGCCTTAAATGCGTTCTTGACTAAAATCAACTCACCACATCCAATGTCGAAGCTAGCCAACCGTCACATCCATTACAGCGTGTATTAAAGCAAACCTGATTCGCATGCTCATTACAGTGCTACTAGCGCCACTCTTATGCGAATGGCATGAAACTGAAATAGACATCATCTTTCAGATGTAGAAACATGCCTACCATCTTTCACGCTTACCATCTTTCGTTTATGTTGCACAACTCCTCCTTCGTGTAGCAATTTCTTCCATCAGTGAAAACTGTGTTCAAACTGCAGAAAATGAAGATAAGAATAATAATCGAAAACAACAGACGAGCTCATTGTAAAGCTCTCTTCAAAATGCTGGGGATTTTTACAGACTCTCTCCGTGACCACGGAACAAGATCTCGACTGAAATTACATATATCAAGAAAGAATAAACATAAAACACAAAACAGCATTTTCTACCAAGGAATAAAAATGTACAATTAGCTGCCGAAGGAGAGTAAAGGAGTTGCTAAAACAAACTTATTTAAAAAGGCAGTTAAAAAGTACCTGTTAAGAAATACTTTCTGTACTTTGCTGGATTACTTAGATAACACAGAGTAGAGGTTTGGTGAGAAATGTAACACAAATAAATAATAATAATAACGATAATAAAACATTTATCATTCCACATAGCTTTTTCACACTATACTTTTCCTTCCTTTATTCTTCTTTGAAAAAGCTTGCTCCCAAACCTATGCAATTTATAATAGAAATACCTCATCCTATTTCTGAAATCAACCTGTCACTCTTTATAGAAGGACGCTGACTAAGTTTTTCAGGCTAGCAAATGGGAAATTGCAGTAGCATAACGATCCTGATTTCAGCTCATTGTGTATGTAGTGTTATGAAACAATATGTGTAGTGGCTGGGGGTGAGAAATGAATGAACAGGTAGCAGTAGTCTTTTATATTACTATAAGGGACATTCAGAAAGTAATGCAGCAAATTTTTTTTTTTTTCTGAAAGCAGGTTGGTTTTATTCAGGATCCCTATACGCCATATTACTCCCCACTCTTTTGGCTATAAAACTCATTTTTTCAGCAATCTCCATTCAATGCCACAGCCTAACGGCACTTTACTGGGAGGGTCTCTGTGCCCGCATGGTACCTACCAATGTACTCATCAACGTCAGAGCCAACGTCTTGCTGCATTAATAACCTTCACCCCATCCATATACTGCTTCTTGTGGAATGCATCACTTATTGATCCGAACAGATGGAAGTCGGCTGGTGCGAGATATGGGGTGGAAAGAGGATGAGCAAGAACCGTGCGATGAAGTTTTGTGAACTACTCCGGGGTGCGCATACTTGAGACTTCTGTGAGGCTTTGCGTTGTCATAGTGAAGGAGAAATTCGTTTGAATTTTAGTGGTGACGAAAATGCAGAAGCCGTTTCTTCAATTTACTGAGGGTAGCAGGATACACTTCAGAGTTCATCATTGCATCATGAGGGAGGACATTAAGCAAAATAACCCCAAAAGACCGTCGCCATTGCGTTACGAGCTGAGGATGAAGCTTTGAACCTTCACTTCCGTGGAAAGGTGGTATGGCGCCACTCCGTGGATTGCCGTTTTGTTCCCGGTTCAAAGTGGTGAACCAATGTTTCATCGTCTGTAAAGATATTCGACAAAAATTATCATGGTTAGCCTTGAAAGACGCAATAAATTCCGCACAGATAGTCCTTCATTGTTCTTTCTGGTCTTTTGTTAGGCGGCAAGCAACCCCTCAGTTACACATCTTTGAGTACCCCAATTGGTGGATGAGTGTATCAGCACTGTCAGCATAGACCTCCAGCTGAGCAGCGAGATGTTTGACTATGATCCATCGATCACCTCAAATGAGAATGCCCGAACATTTCAACAGTGCAGGAGTCACAGCTGTCACCGGCTGGCCGGTACGCGGCAGATCGGAGAGGTTTGTGCGACAGTGTGGCGATGAAGACAGACACCTTGCCCAATGACTCGCCACGCTTTTGCTCACTGCCAGGTCTCCGTACACATTCCGCAGGTGCCTATGAAAACTTACGATGCTCTGGTTTCCCGCCAAAAGAAACTCAATGACAGCTCTCTGCTTAGAACGGACTCCCGTTGCCGATGCTATTTTGAATGTTTATAGTGCCGCCATTTATCAGAACTTCATGAAACTATATGGGCTGAAGCGGGAATATTTCAACATTTCCGACAGCAAAATCTGCATTTTTCCATGCACAATTGGCCTAGAAAACAAATGTGTTCCATTACTTATTTAAAGTGGCGCGTAAATAACTTATTTGTAAAACGGTATTGTCCACTTGGGATAAATTGAATGAGGCAGCACTGTTTGAGTAGAAAGATGGAAGTTCCAAAATTCTTCCAACCACCATGATTTAGATTTTTCCATTATTTTCCTAAATTACTCTAGGCAAATTCCGAGACAGTTCTGACTATAAGGCTACAGTCGACTAGGCCTTAAATATGTAAATGCCTGTTAGTAGTGGGACAAAGAGAGCACTGCCCCATGTTTCATTGTAACCAAATTTACTCAAAATGGTGGCAGTAGATATAGCAATGTCGCAATGATGCTGTGGCGGGAAGTTCAAATTTAGGTAGTAAGACAGGTTAATTGAGCTACCTCCACTAACCTAACCCCATCACCTCCCCCTCCCCACCCCACCCCCAGAAAATGGCGGAAGTCCAAACTCCATCAGGACAAGGCGGGAAAATAGATCACTTGGGGGCTACCTCCACTAACGTAAGTCATCTGACCGCTACCTCTTCCTTGGAATTGGTGGGAAAAGGACTCAGCCTGTGCTTGGGTGCTGGATTGGATGGACGTAAGTCTTTATTTTGCAGGCAGTCTTTATTTCAACAATTAGAGGCAGTACCTCCATCTAGTGTGTTCACCATGATGTCCAGAGTCCAACTGACCTAGTACACAGTACTGCCACCAGAGGGCACCATCGTCCCTCCCATGACAAAACGTAGCCGCGCGGGATTAGCTGAGTGCTCTAAGGCGCTGCAGTCATGGACTGTGTGGCTGGTTCCGACAGAGGTTCGAGTCCTCCCTCGGGCATAGGTGTGTGTGTTTGCCCTTAGGGTAATTTAGGTTAAGTAGTGTGTAAGCTTAGGGACTGATGACCTTAGCAGTTAAGTCCCATAAGATTTCACACACATTTGAACATTTTTTGACAAAATCTAAGATGGCGGTCTGGAGGGGTAAAATGGCAGTAAAAGGACTCAGCCTTTCTCAGATGCTGGAGAGAGGAAGGTGTGTACTTTATTTATTTCGGAACAATTTATTTAGAGATGGATTTGACATAGTATATTTATTACATTGCTACAAACACTCGCTCTGACGTGCTTGGGGTCACAATACGCAGTTTACAGACCTGCAAACTACTCATCAATAATGCTGTACACTGATATACAGATACGCAAACAACTCATAAATTACCGAAATAATGCAGTACACAGCATACAGACCTGCAAACTACTCGTAAATCACCGAAATAATGCTGTACACTGACGTACAGACAAGCAAACACCTCGTAAATTACCGAAATAATGCAGTACACAGCATACAGACATGCAAAGCAACTCGTAAATTGTCAAAAAATAATGCATGTGTAACGCTAAGCAAACATGCTCACAATGCTTAAACAGCCGAAAATAATGCAGTGCACAAACACTCATTGCCCATAAAAACGCTTTTGAACTATCATCAACCACGACATATCAGAGGCTCCAACATGCACATGCATTGACACCGCTGCGAGCCACCACTGCTGCTGATAGCAGCCAGCAGGTGAAATTCGTGTCTACAGTTAGAGTTCTTCGAGTGTTATAATGATGTCAGAGAACTCCAATGCATGCACGCACCGCCTGCCATCCCCTGACCACTGGACCGCACAGGACGATATTGATGTCACGTGTCTATGTAAATAACAGGCAAGCCCCCCCCCTCTGGACGCGCTATAGAAATCTGTTCTAGAATAACATCAACTGCTTTCTCCATACCAATCCTAATGGGGCAGCCCGTTCATCACTGAATTTACTCATCAAACTGCTGCCAGTGTGAGAGCACCGTCTGCCATTGTTTTCTGCAGATGAAACTTTCAGTGGCAAAAAACTATTTTGTACAGATCGCCATATTGCACTGACATTTAAACCTTGCAAAAGTGACCTACATATCGTCAAATATGGAAAGACTCTTGCGCAATTACACTGCTCTCCCACTGAGGACGGGAGCTTGAATATTAGAGCGTGAAACCGATCTCCAACCCGGCAATACATCACTGCACGTCATGTCGCTGTAGTATCCTGTGCCTTAAAAAATCGCCCCTTTTACATCATTCATATTGATAGACACTTTGTACATATACCGCGAAGACAGACAGCACTTTATATACTCCTCACAGCACTAGATAATTTTCCCGCAGCCGATGGTCACAAGTCACCCGCTTCCGACGCGTGACTAGAGCGCCCTCAGTGGACCAAAGTCACTCTCTGAACTGCTGTACAAAGACAGGCTTGTTTCTAGACCACAGGCCCATATTAAATCTTCTCAAATTTCCACACGATCTCGAAAGCTGTCCAACACATACAAAGTATTAGTTCGCTATTCAGACATCTAGAGGAGAACACAGTTAAGTCAGCTACATTCCTTCATCTCAACAGGTCTCTCCATTCGGACAGCTCCAACCATTAGACAGAAACATGAATTATTCCCGCCACAAGCCACCGGCGCTGCGCAGCACGCACCCCCAGTCAGAGAATCATTCTAGGAAACCGATCACATATATATTTTATAACTGTACTTGCAATTAAATATTATGATCACAGTCTCTGTTGAACGACTTTTAACAATGAGTGAAGTATGTGATATACACCCTGCTGATGGGTGTGGCTCTGGAAATAGAAATATCTGTACAATTCTTACGACTTGACATACTCTTCCCTTTGCTATCACAGTATTCCAGGACCTGGTCCTGGAAGCCATCTGCGACACATGCACATACACAGACATACGGAGAACAGAGCAGACGCTCTGAAAACGTGCAACATGTGGTGTGGAGGCGACTGGATACAATCGAGTACAGTGCTGTCCTGTGCCTCCCGATCAGTGCATTTGCGCTAGGTGTTGCCAGCTGTACTACATTTACAATCAATTTTAGAACACGGAACGAGAGGTAATGTCATGATCGCATGGGTAGAACGGACATAAAATCGATAGAATTGCGAAAAATACGTATCAATTGAGGGAAAACATCGACATGGAAGTGAAGGGAACCAGAGAAACAGTCATTTTTCGTCCGTCGAGGCAGCATTCTACTGTATGCCTATTGAGTTAACAGTCATACATGCGAGTTGACTACTGTATTTGACGCTTTTCAGGGAGACCATCTGCCTCTAAACTTACTTGCATCTGCGTTAAAGGATGACGTAGAGTGGATGGAGTGGTCGATTGAGATGGAATTGTAACAAGGTACGATTTTATAGTAGACTGATGATGCAATCTAGAGTGAGAGAGAGAAAGAAAGAGAGAGGGAGAAGTTGTTGCAGGTCATTTGACCATCTTTTCCTGATGTTCTGTCAGGATGCATCAGTTGCTTGACATAACCCACGTGTTCTGTGTGGGTCTTAGAGCTGTCTGCAAAAAACTGCTATCACAGCTAGACACCCCTAGCACCCTAATGGCTGAGAGTGGGAGTCAATGGTGGTGACATAAAAGCATAACTGAGGAACGTTTGATGCAATTTCAACCAAATGCGTTAGTATCAATACCGAGATTGGGAAAAAATATGGAAACACCGCGAGAAATACATGCTTGAACATATATGCAGATGCTATCCAAGCCTCAGGACACGCTTTTATATTTGACCTCGAACGACCCCTCTGCAACGTCCTCGATACACTGCACCAAGCGAGGTGGCACAGAAAGTTGGTGATTGAAATTTCACGACAAGATTCTCCCACAATGAAAACGCCGTTGATTGCCATCCTAATTCACGTATTATATCTGGTGTACTGTATCCCCTATTTCACGATAATACAAACGACCTACCCTTCTTTGAACTTTTTCGACGTCCTTCGTCAGTCTCATCTTATGCGGATTCACATTCGGAAGGACGAGAGTTCAAACCCGCGTCCGGCCATCCTGATTTAAGTTTCCCGATTTCCCTAAATCACTTCAGGCAAATGCCGGGATGCTTCCTTTGATAGGGCACAGCCGACTTCCTTCCCCATCCTTCCCTAACCCAATGGGACCGATGAACTCCATGTTTGGTCCTATCCCCGAAATCAACTAACCAACACTGCAAGTGTCCGCCGTGGTCAGAACAGTGCTCTGTGTAGCTGAGGCCATTAATATTAAACGAATTCGAACGTAGTCATAATTTTAATGCTTGCGTAACCGAAATGTTTGTTGTTTCAAGAAGCATCGTATCGAAGATTTATACCGAAAAGTGAAAACATGGACAAAAGTCTTTCTTGAGTGTTCGTCATTGAAATGGAGTGCGATGAAAAATAAGAGGACGACGGCTGAAAAAGTCACTGTAGACCTAAATATCGGATTTGTGAACCATGTCAGCACCAAAACAACGCGAAGGGAGCTCTCGGATCTGGGACCTGCAGAGCGAGTTGGAAATCCAGAACCATTCATCAGTGCTGGGAAAACTCGTAACATGAAAACGTGGTGTCGAAGTCATAAAACTTGGGCTATGGAGCAGTAGAAGAATACCGTCTGATCGGATAAATCTTGTTTCAACTGTTTCCAACTCCTGGCTGGGTGTACGCCCCAAGAGAAATATGGCAGGAGTTCGGTGATAATGAGGGCAGCCACATCGTGGTATTCAGTGGACCCCAGGGTTACTCAGGAAGGACGCACTAGAGTCAAGAATTATGTGACTATTTTGGCTGATCAGGTCCATCCCACAGTGCAATGTTTATGCCTCCTTGTTCACAATACTCTCTGCTGTTTCTGATCTACATAAACGACGTAGGAGACAATCTGAGCAGCCGTCTTAGACTGTTTGCAGATGACACTGTCATTTACCGTCTTGTAAAGTCATCAGATGATCAAAACCAACTGCAAAATGATTTAGACAAGATAACTGTATGGTACAAAAAGTGGCAGTTGACTCTAAATAACGAAAAGTGTGAAGTTATCCACACGAATACTAAAAGAAATCCCCTAAGTTTCGGTTACACAATAAATCACACATATCTAAAGTCTGTAAATCCAGCTAAATTCTTAGCGATTACAATTACGGTTAACTTCAGTTGGAACGATCACAAACATAATGTTGTGGGTAAAGCAAACTAACGACAGCACTTTATTAATAGAATACTTAGAAAATGCAACAGATCGACTGAAGAGACTGCGTACACCACGCTTGCCCGCCCTGTTGTGGAGGATTTCTGTGCGGTGTGGGATCCGAATCGGACGAGACTGACGAAGGACGTCGAAAAAGTTCAAAGAGGGCAGGTCGTTTTGTATTATCGCGAAATATGGGATAGAGTGCAACGGACATAATATGTGAATTAGGATGGCAATCAATGGCGTTTTCATTGCAGGAGAATCTTGTCGTGAAATTTCAATCGCCAACTTTCTGTCCCACCCATTTGGCGAGAAATGATAGTTATGATAAAATAAGAGCGATCAGAGCTCGTACAGAAAGATGTAAGTGCTCGCTTTTCCCACGCACTGGCAGAAGAGTGGAACCGTAGAGAAATAGCTTGAACGTGGCTCGATGAACCCTCTGCCACGCACTTAATTGTGAATTGCGGAGTAATCATGTAGATGTGATGTAGAAGGCTCGCATCATCCAGGGCTGGTTTTGTGAGGACGAGGATGAATTGTCGTATCTACTCTCACCAGGTCTCAGTGTTATTGAGCCATAGCGGTCTACTCTGAAGAGAAAGGTGCTCCATCGTTCTCAACCTGCGTCACCGTTACGTGAACTTCTCACTGCTTTGCAGGAGGAATTGTATAACATTCCCTGAAAGCCATAAAGGACCCGTATTTATCCATTCAGAGTCGACTGAAAGCTGTTTTGAATGCCAACGGGTTTTCTACACCTTATTAGGCATGGTAATGTGTTTTTTGGCACTTCCATATTTTTGTCCACCTCCTTTGTGCTATAATATGTGTGAAATATAAATGTGCGTAAAATATACGTGACATACGTACGCGGACGAAGCCGCAGGCAAAAAGCTAGTATGTCATATGCGTAAAGCGCGTTTGGCGGAAACCCTAAACCTGGGGAGGGGGCACAGGGGGATTTGAACCGCCGTAGTCCGAAATAGAGAGTCCATGTCTTAGTTTGTCACTGCGGTACCTCGATGGGTTTTTGTCGTTAAGTTAACAACAAGCACAGTAAATGAGCAGATGACACGCAAGGGCAAACATGTCCACAATTTAAAAAGATGAGATACGGAATAGAACGGCAGGTATACAATTAGCAGAATCTAAATACAATACGCAAATTAAGTGAAATCGAACATGTCCAGCCGGCAGTTGTAACCGAGCGGTTCTAGGCGCTTCAGTCTGGAACCGCGGGCCTGCTTTGGTTGCAGGTTCGAATCCTGTCTCGGGCATGGATGTGTGTGATGTCCTTAGGTTAGTTAGGTTTAAGTAGTTCTACGTCTAGGGAACTGATGACCTCAGATGCTAAGTCCCATAGTGCTTAGAGCCATTTGAACTTCGAACATGCCCCATGATACAAGCCTGTGAAAATACATGGTTCAGAGCAAACACGAACTTGCCCATATACATATTTCGTGCAAAGAAGAACGGCCAACAGGGGACGCTGATCCCAGTCATGTGTTTTCCATTCCACTCAAGGCGAAACGTTCCCGCACAGAGCAGCTGCTACCACCAGTTTGTGCTTCTGCGCTCCCTCGTAATAACATAGCATAGAATTAATAGAATTAATATTAATTATTATTATTACGAAGACACACTTACTAACCTGCAGACCGCATATTCGGTGGAGAAACTTCTACGAAAGGGGCCAACAATCATAATGAAAGAGGAATGTAATGAGGTATACCAGTCAGAGGGTGAAGTAAGAAACCTTAGTGAAGACTGGCGAATGACAGACGTGAAATCCCTATCTATAAGCCTACGAAATTTAGATCACATAAGTGGAATTAGACGAATTATCATGTACAGGCACAAAGCTATGGGAAACACTCATATTGACTTGAAGGCAACTGCATTCTTTAAGTTCCAGCAAGATGTACAAGGATGGAAGTCTTTTAGAAAAGCGCATAGTCATTACAAAACTCTTTTCTTAACCACGAGCTAAGTACTTCTCAGCCAGCCAACCTTAGATGACAAGAACAAAGATGTTGATATTTTCTTGTAAAATATTTCCGGAGAAGACTGGCACAATCGAGAGGACTGATGTTGGTATATGTCCATCATTGACGATATGTCCATGTTATGCAACACAGACGCAGGGAAATTGCTTGTGATTGTGTAGAAGATGCTTCTACTTTATGTCTTTAAGTGCAGCCCTCTCTGAATATCAAAAGTTTGCAATGTGGCTCTAGCCGGTCGTTGTGGCCGAGCGGTTCTAGGCGTTTCAGTCTGGAACCACGCGACCGCTACAGTCACAGGTTCGAATCCTGCCTCGGGCATGGATGTGTGTGCTGTCCTTAGGTTAGTTAGGTTTAAGTAGTTCTAAGTTCTAGGGGACTGATGACCTGAGAAGTTAAGTCCCACAGTGCTCAGAGCCATTTTTTATTTTTTTCAGTGTTGAAAAGCTGCGTTTTGCCTCTGAAGTAGTCAGGGAAGCTGTCAAGAGAATTGTTGTCAGTTTCGTAATTTCGAAGATAAATTGTAGCACCCTAACTAATTTGCAGTATTCATGGCTATCAGACCTACGATAAGATACTTTTTGCTCAGTTTCGAGCTTTTCTTTTTCAATCATTGGATATGCATAGGCGATCAGTACTATTTATGCTGTAGGATATTCGTTTTTAAAACTAGAGAAAAATTTAACAGCTACTAAGTATTTAGTAGAAGAATATCTACGATATTGCACTGCTTGTGTTGTTCAGAAATGCGATGCAACGCTCCTTTGGACCTGCACGCACCATACTTCTGAACAACACAGGCAGTGCAATATCGTAGAAATTCTTGCACTAAGTTTTGGCACTGCACCGACTGCAGCCGTTACGAAATACACGAAATGTGTTCGCTGTTGCGAATATGAACAACCACCAGCTGTATAATAAAATGATGACAGTGAAAATTTGTACCAGACCTGGAGTAGAACCCGGATATCCCACTTATCGCAAGCGGTCACCTTATCACGCTTCACAGACAGACCCAACTTCCATTTTTTTTTTTAATCTCATTTTGTTCATTTTCATTCGTTGTATCTGCTCTGAGCGAGACGTCGAAAGACACCCGTTTCAGTTCGTTGTTGATGCATGAACTCCGTTTTTTTATTACAGGCGGCAGCTTTCCCTCTGACCGAACACGCTGAGCTACAGTGCGGCGTCCATATGTCTTTAACCATGTGTCTACAACCTGTACTCATTCGTCTAGAATGTATATTTCCGTACAGGGTGTGATATTTTAGTTGAAAGTCGCTTGGCACTGTCGGTGAATAAGTTCGATACTGTTGTTCAGAAGTACAATGCAATGTTCCTTCGGACATACACAGCGTAATTCCTACGGCGCGTAGTATGCCTTGCTGGTTAAGTTGGCAGTGAGAGTAATCACAGTATTAGCAGCTCAAATTCCAGCGACCTCTACCAATTGAGTACCGCAGAGGCGATAAGCTAAGTAAATACAGAGTGAGAATTAATGAATTCTACAAAATAAAATCGTCATAACTCCTGAATGGTTTGCGTTAGGGCGTTCAAACTGCACGATTGGCCGCGGAGCATGATAGGAATTAGCATGCACTGTATGCTTTGGTTTAGCGACGAAGCCCACTTTCAGTTGGACGTGTGCATCAGTAAGAAAAATTGGCGCATTTGGGAGGCTGAGAATCCACATTTCGCGATCGAGAATTCTCTCCACCTTTCAACTGGTTACAATGTGATGTGCAATGTCCGTCATGGAATAACTGGTGCGATATCCTTGATGGCACGCTGACTACCGAACGGTACGTGAAGGTTTTGGAAAATGATTTTATCCTCATTTTCCAAAGTGACCCTGATTTCGACAAGATGTGGTTCATGCAAGATGGAGTTTGACCCCATCGAAGCAGGAGAGGAGCACTTTGGGGTCCCAAAGGTCACTGGCAGTCGCCTCGATTGGTCTCCATATTCTGCGGATCTGAAAACATGCAACTCCTTTTTGTGGTGCTATAGGCCTACTAAAGACAAAGTGTATAGCAATAACCCCAAAACAATTGCTGAGCTGAAAACAGCCATTCAGGAGGTCATCGATGTTCCGACACTTCAACGGTTCATGCAGAATTTCGATATTCGTCCGCGCAACATGTCATATCCGGTAATTTCCCAGAATGTTTGCCCAAGGTTACTAAATAATAAGGTTGGGCAGTAAGCGCTCTGCTCTGCCATTGGCTGGCCTAGTGACGTCAGTGTGGAAGCAAGCGCTCACAAGCACACGACACGGCATGTGCGTGTACGTAAAGTTTTTGGCGGAAGATTTTGCTTATACCAGAATTGAGATGTCTAAACTGCTTTTCTGCTGCTAAAATATTACAGTTAAAACTGATGAGTTATATTCTTTCGCAGTTTATGCCTCACACATCGGTAAAATATCAGATCACAACCACACTGACACACACTTGAAATTCGAAACCTTGGCTCAAATAAATCAGAAACTATTCATTTAATCGCATTGAAATGAATTTACTTAAGAGCTCGAAGTTGCACACACTTGTTTGTAAGAACAGCATTCCTTCTTTCTAAAGCCGCTATAGTATTCATCAAAGTAACTTTATCTGTGTCTGAAAAAAAACTGTCATCTGTACATGTGCTCTTATTATCATTATTCTTATTTGGTGACAGCTTTTCCAGAGTTTCCAGAGATCTCTTATGTAGTTCTCGTTTCTTATACCATTTGGTTCTGTCTTCTGTTGCGGGTGACACATTGACAGTCGCACTAATGCACGGCAAATTGCACGAAGGAACTGCATCTGCCTTGAGCATTCTTTTTCGGGGCAAATTAAGCAATTCAGACTGTAAATCCCTTAAGTAATCTGTTTCTGCGAAATGACGAGAACATATTCGAGCATGCGCAACATTTACACTGTCTTTCCTACAACATTTCGACAATCATAGTTTTTGTAATGTTTCATTACGCAGGAAACTGTGATACGTCAGTTCCCTTTGTGCTCCGGTTGTAGGAAAAACAGCCCGTAACAGCACAGCCTGGCATTGTAAAAATTAATTTTCTCACTCACTTGTAGATTCTCCAATAAGAGTTTCACAGGACTAACCATAAATTATAGAGCTGGCGAACACAATGTTGATCCCGCTGTCCACTATCGCTAACTATTTCAGTTCCGAATCAAATATCAATTACAGCAAAAACTGTTAACACTCCCGAATTCCGAATGTTTCTGCTGTTGACTGAGTACCTCAGAAGAAAGAACTCGATCCAAATACTCCTTCAAACACAAAACAACACAAGAAAAACAATCACACACAATTCGAACTGTGTACTGTTTGGCACAGCTGCTTCCACCGTGACGTCATGTGCACAACTGAGAAAACACGTTGCTTTCTGCGCATCGCTTTCTGCGCCACCCTGTGTTTGCCTATCGAAGGCGCGGCGTGCAAACGATATATACCAAACGATCGATTCCAAATCGATCACGCGACTGTAGTGGCGGGCGTTATGATAAGTTATTTGTGAGATGCTAGGAAAACCCAAACGATTTATGACGGTAGTGAGTTGGATGTCTGGTACTGTAGAAATTTCTTCGGCCGATTGCCTCACGTAGAAGAATCTAATTCCATGCTTATGCAAAGTAGAAAATTATTTGAATTTTTGTCGGAAATATGACACTATACCCATATTTTTGCGTGACATTGTCAGAGTCTACCCAGGTTACGGCAAAAAGGGAATGCTTCCCGTAGCACACACATTAAATGGACTTTCTCTTGACGACGACGTCGTCGAGTGAGATAAGAGGTTTCCTTTGTAATTACAACTAATTTAGTAACGCTCTTCTTTTGTCGTTGCTGTAGTGACCACTGTAAACAAGCACATAACGCCCGTCACACATCGCGTGATTTATTTAGAATCGCACGTTCGATATCTATCGTTTGGAGCCCGCGCCTTCGATCGGCAAACATTTTTGGAAATTACCTCATAACCTGAATACGAATATCTGTAATGAAGTTTACATGTTGAATAAAGTGTGTTCACGCAGTAGTTTGTAACGAATTTACGTTTTTTTCTTATAGTTCAATAATTGTCACCCTGTATGCACTTTTATTGAGGATGCCAACTGCACTGCCGGCCGCGGTGGCCGTGCGGTTCTAGGCACTTCAGTCCAGAACCGCGTGACTGCTACGGTCGCAGGTTCGAATCCTGCCTCGGGCATTGATGTGTGTGATGTCATTAGGTTAGTTAGGTTTAAGTAGTTCTAAGTTCTAGGGGACTGATGTCCTCCCATTTTTGAACCAACTGCACTGGCACAAAGGCAATACACCTGGGCCAGCTTATTTATTAATACGTAAGCAGAATAACAGTTCCAAATAACAGTGCATTCCGTTCATAAGGCTCCAATAATTTAAAAGGTGAATTAGTTTTCTGACAAAAATATAGCTTAATGCGTGAAATCCAACTATAGTGTATTGTAAATGTTTATAAAATATGTTACTTACAATGCGTGCATGGAAAATGTGTGTTTCAAGCCACGATGACAATACACTCAATTCGTCGGACATTAGGGCTGTCTGTCCTAGTGAACACAGAAGGCAAACGGCTCGGCAACTTCGTAGGAGCATGTATAATTTGTAGCATTTCTATTTTCCTGCATTTATGAGATTCAGAAAATTCATGTTCCTCCAACATAAACTACCTCAGAAAAATTGTGATGAACAATCTGGATGACTGGTTTGCAAACTCGGATTGCCCTGCATATAAGATATCTGCATTCATTAAACATACCTGCTTATGCAAACTGATGTTATGCGTCCGCAGAAAGGTGGAACAGATTTGCTGCCTGTATTTTGTGTGCCAAGGATTGGCAGAAATTAGTGCCGGCTGATGGCTTACATTTTGACTGCCATCGCTGCTCCATGCTGTTACTGCATGTCACGGTTTTCTTAAGATTATGCCGAGTGGGGCCAGAAACACTCGTCTTGCTCGCCATTCGTCTCTTCTCAAACTGATACTAAGCAACGGTGTGGGCCGTTGGAGGGACCACTGTATTGTTGAGAATTGCGTCACATCGAGATTTATGCTTCACAGATTTGTACCATGCAATTAAAGAAACTACCCACCGATAGTTGCAGGGGTATAAGTGGGCACTGACATCTGCGACAATGTTCCCGAGGATAATGTACCCCTGGCATCTCAAGAAAAGAAATAAAGAAAATTTAAAATTGGAACGTTAAGTGGAAAAATTAGTAAACTCCATCAGTCAAGATACGTCCCCCGCTATGTTTAAAATAATCAAAGATACGAGAGGCATTCAGTAAGTAATGCCACACATTTTTTTCTGAAAGCGAGTTGGTTTTATTCCAGTACACCATATACCATACTATTCCCCACTGGTTTGGCTAGGAAACTCAATTTCTCAACACAATCTCTGTTCAACGCGATGGCCTCCGCCACCTTACTGGGAAGGCCTGTATGCCCACATGGCATCATCCTACTGACCGACGTTGGAGCCAACGTCTTGCTACAAGAGTAACCTCTACGTCATCAGCGTACTGCTTTCCACTGAGTGCATCCTTCGTTACGCCAAAAAAATGAAAGCCGAATGGTCTTCGGTTAAGAGGCGAGAAACCTGGTGAGCATGCACTGTTGAGTACCCCTACTGGTGGACGAGTGTCAGCTGTATCAACTGAGCCGTCCAGTTGTGCAACGAGGTGTTATGTGATCCATCGGCCACCTTGAATGAGAGTGTCCGCACGTTCCAACATTGCAGGCGTCACAGGCCGGCACACAGAAGACTGCACAGGTTTATGTGACCTTGTTACGATGGTGACAGACGCCTCGCCCAATGTCTCATCATGCTTTTGTGCTGAGTCTTCGTAGACACTAGTGCCTATGAATATCTGCTATGCCCTGGCCTTCTGCCAAAAGAAACTCAGTGACAGCTCTCTGCTTGTAACAACACCTCCGTTACTAACACCATTTCGAATGTTAGATATAGTGCCGATACCTATCGGAACCTCATGAGACCATAGGGGCTGAAGGGGGAATATTCCATGGCGTCGCACATCCAATTCCTAATTTCTTAACCCGAAATTGGCCGAGAAAAAAAAATGTGCTGCAGCTTTTACTGAACACTCCTCGTACTTCTGGAAATCATGTGAGAATCATTTGCCTCCGTTAAATCAGGTAAAGATAAGTCCCTAACGTCAGTTAATGGAATCTATAGAACAATAGGGACATAATGTGAGTTTTGACCAAATCCATGCAGAGCGTTCATCAAAGGTGACGTATACAATGATGTGAAAAAAATAATCGAGTCACCATTTGAATCTATTCTTTAAAAATATTGCACATGTTAAGAGGGCAATCAAATATCACCCTGTATTTCGAAACAGGTGGGGCGGACATCTACAGATATTCTTTGTCTCAACGTGCTGCAGTAGTGAGAAACAATGTTTTGCTTTGTTGGAAATCCGGTGGGCATGCAGGAAAGGGAGGGAGAAAGAAGCGAATAGCGGTTCTTAGTCATACACTTTCTTCTGATGTCTTTCAGAACAGCTACTCCCATCAGTCACCGCGCTGCGAGTCGACTTCCCCATGCGAGTGACGAATTGCAGCTACCGGTCGCTAGGGCGATAGATCGCTTGGGAAATCACACTTAACGTGGGAAAATCGCAGCGATCGGTCGCTGATCGCATGGAAATCCCAAGCAATCTGATGGATTCTTTCGTGCAGTACAGTTGCCTGGCTGGTTAGCAACGATGTGTAGCATTGTGGGTGTGACTGGTTTGCCTAGTTATAAAGTGTGGTTTGTGTAGCTTTGTTTTGTTTCATTTTGCCCGTGTTTAGTAAGAACTTTACATTAAATTTATAGTTATTCAGTGACCACGAACCATTGTGAGAAGTTAAGTTGAGGCCGGAATTGTCAGTTAAGAAGTAATAGAAAATACACCCTCGAATTCTGCAGTGACTTGTCTTTTGGAGCTTGTGCTCTAGAAGTAGAACTGGTGGGGAGTTCATAGTAATAGTCACGATACACTGGGTTAAATCTGGTGGTTTTTAGTTATTTACGAAACAATGACATGCGTTATTAAAGTTTTAATCTTCCAAACATAATGACATACTGTAATATTAAGTTTGGTGCAAATCTGTTATGTAGCTATACTCAAGTCTTTTGTTTTTTCAGATAATCTAACTCTCCTATTGACAACATTTCTACATACATGTTGGGACTTGCAGTTAAACTGTAAGAGTAATGAATGAAAAAGAAATTAAGGACTAATTGTATTTGAATACTGGAAAGATGTGCATAACCTGTCATGTCCGTAGTTAGTAAGAGGTGGCATAGAACACTACAGACATTCAATAAATCATTAAATCATTAGCATATTTATACATACAAAGTAATAAACAAAAGTTTGTGTCCTGTAAGTTTACTTCAGCAATCTCTCTGTTCCATCAGATTATTGAGTTGGTTTTGATACAATAATGTATATCACTTGTTGACTGTAGCATTATTACACTGTCCACTCACATTAAGGCGACCACCTGTGAAAACCCTGAATAACCACCCATTGCAGTACAGACCACTGCAATACACACAGAAAAAAACATGTCATTGAGGTTCTAGAAGATACTGACAAAGACGTGGAACCATGCTAATTCCAGTGCTGTGGCCAGCTGCTATAGGTTTCTCGACTGAAGATCTATGGCGTGAACAGCCCAACCAAAGGGTGCTCCCAAAAGTTCTCTACTGCGTTTAAATCTGGCGAGTTTGGTGGCCAGAGGTGTGGGTAAACTCACCCTCGTTCCTCTTTGAACCGCACACGTACACTGTGAGCTGTGTGACATGTGGCATAGTCCTGCTGGTAGATGCCATCATACTGAAGGAAAACAAACTGCATGTAGGGGAGGACATGGTCCCAAAGGGTTGATTCCACATTTTGCCTGTGCAGTGTTACGTGGCTTTACGCTTAATTACAGACTTACTATTTTATCAGTTGATTTGTTTTCACCACCTAATGCCCGCTGTTTACGTCCTTCTTCGTTGCTGAGCGATGTATCACTTTTAGTTCTGACGCCGCAACTCTTCCTTTCCTGCATCTTTACTACTTTTTATCTACATAAATGATGAACTATTGGATTTGCCGTTTAACAACTTTTTAATAACTGTGGAAGTATTACAGGCATCGGGTCCCACCTAATGTGTCATCCGCCTATACGTTTTACATGAACCTTTCGAGACCCGATCGATCTGTTTACAAAGAGAAAGCAGAATATCTCTTCCTTTGACGTTGTCCAACAACGACCTAGGAAGCTCGACGCCCTCGCGGCCCAGGCTCTTCCACGGCTCGCGGTAGTTTGCAGCATTCGTTTTATTCCTTGCCAACTTGTTGCTACATCCAACTTTCGTGGTGATCGTTGGGCAACGTCTTCCACGTTATCTGCAACATAAATAAACTTTCTTCCCACAATATTTCTGAAAACCCAAAAACAAACCTAAAGAACATAATAATAATAATAATAACTGTTCTTACAATTATTCGTATAAGTCTTGGTCGCTTTAGTGAGGGGTAGGACAGGCCTAAGCATTGTGACACCACACCTGCCAGAATGACCAGATCGCCCAGGGAATGCCACGAAAACTTTCCTCAGATTATAACACTCTCTCCTCCGGTCTGGACACTTCCGACGATTGTTGCAGGGTGTTGGATTTCAGACGTTTCACGCCGTACGCGACAACGGCCATCTGTCCAATGGGAGAAAAAACGTAATTCATCTGAAAAAACCACCTGTTGTCACTTTGTTGACATCCAGTTGCCAGTTGTGGTATCAGCATGCAACTTCCAGCCTTTGCCGCCGGTGAACAGCAGAGCATTGACGCATGAACCAGGCGCCTGTTGCGGAGGCTCATAGCAGACAATGTTAGTAGCTGCTTGGCACATCTGGCCGGTCAGATGTTCAACAGTTGCATGTCTGTTCACCCGTACACATCTCTGCAGCCGTCATTCGCCCCTGACGTCTATGACTTGTGATGCACTGTAATTGCCTCGGCGCCGGATTTGGATAGCGCCATTTTGCAATGCACAGTATACTTTAACTATGGCAGCAAGCACATTGTTTACAAATTTACCCATTTCAGAAATGCTTCCAACCTTGGCCCGAAAGTCAATGTCACGCCCTCAGATAAATCGCTTCGTTTCCCCATTATGACAACGACTGCACTGTTTTCCTTGACACCCTTGACAAACTTTATATAACCTCCATTGCTAGCGCTGAAACCCGCCGTCTGTGTGTGGTTATTGTACATTGATGTCGAACATACGCGGTCACATTAAAGTAACCGGACTGTGTAGTACCATCGTGCAACTTCATTCTATTCTCACTGTGAGTCTTCCTACATTTGGCGTGGACCTCGGTGTAGAGCATCTTAAAAAGACGCGTGGAGGATTACGTTTGCATGCAGTGAGTCGAAGCGAAGATGGCGTCCACTGGTAGTGTCAGTAGCGTCCCCCATAAGATGACAGCGAGCCCTAGAGAGAGAATGGTTCATTATAGTCTGTCTGTAAACTCAAGAGCGAGCAGCGCTTTTGGTGGGGGAAGTGGTCTTTCCCGGAAGAACCCTGCCACCGGCCTACAGGGCAACCCAAAATCAGTTGCCCGTTACCTATCTTGCGGTGTAGTTCCGCGTGCAGTGATATACGTCGTTTCTGTTCGTGGGATCTTAGTTGCCAATCTCAGTCAGTTGACTTTGTGTACTCACTGATATACTTCAGTATCCGGAAGTGATGGGTAATCGCCCTGCATTACAAGAAACTGTGCAGAATACGAAGAAGATATATGCGCAGAACGAGCCTTCGATCGTCTCTAACGTTATTACATCTTGTGTTAAAGAGGCTACACAAAAAGAACTGTTGGCTAATATTACCAGTCCCAATCAAAGGGCTGCAGTTTATGTAAACGTCAGCCTCGCCAAAATAGGACGCATAAGGAAGGAACGCGAAAACAAGGCGCATGGTTTACTGGAATCGCCGCGAAGGAAAACTAATAATTTAGGGAGGAAACCCATCGTTATTGACAGTTTCACAAAATCGGTCATTCGACAAATGATGGAGGACTTTTACATAAACCAAAAAAATAATGCCCACATTACGGAAATTACTCACTGGCGTGAAACAAAAAATACATTTTCGTTGCAGAAAGATATTTTACACAAGACATTGAGTGAAATGGGATTTACCTGGAAATATTTTCAGACATATTTTCGAAGACAATGACAAAAAAAGCAGTGCGAATCGAACTAATACAGCACACATAATTATAATTATCTGGTTACTTTTTGAACACTCTTCGTGTTGCAAGAATTGTTAAGTTTTAAAGCAGCCTTTCAAAGAAAACTTCTACCTTTTAGTAGAAATACAAAGTAAGAGCAAGCCTTACATTCTTCAGACTGATTGCACTAAATCTGGTTCGTCTTACGAATAGAGGAACATACATTCATATGAATAGGCATTCGGTTCTATGTTTGTAGTAGAATCCTGATTTCCGTTCTTATGTTAATATTATTTACTCTATAATGTTTTGTTTCGAAGAAGCTATCCTCTTTTGTTTTCCTTATACTCTTAACGCATTTGTCTAAAAATAAACGCGGACGGGACGTATCTGAACACAGCGTCGCCACAGATTTAAAGCGCGCGCCGCGGCAGGGCCGGTACTACGTTGTGGAACAGCCTGTAGAAGCGCCCTGTGACGTAGCAGGGTAGGCAGAGTGGGGACTCGCGCGCTCGCTCTTCAGTTTACCGACAGACTATACAGTGCGCTGGCAGCCTGTTCGAATGTTTCTTTCTGCAGAGATTTGAGCGGCGCGCCGTGTGCAGTCATCAAAGATATCATGGAAACTACATAACCATCTTGGCATCAGTGAAATACGTAATATAGTCTGTAAACATAGCGTACAGTTCCTAAAAAAAAGTTTCAAAACAAGTTTATAAACTACAATTCCCATTTCATTTATTTATTTTGTGAATATCAGTTGCTGATCTGCTAAACACAGTAGTTCATTTTCCATAACCTAACTTCTTGACACAGTTGCGTTCGTAATAATAGTTTGCTTTGTTGCTCATGTGTGGCGGGTTCGAAGCGAGTGATCGATTGCAGCTACATATCATGTGATCTGTCGCCTGTGTGCTGTGTCTTCGAGAACGAACAGTTAAAAAACTGTCTGTACATAACAGACATTAGTGCAATTGAGTGCCATTTAGCAATAACAGGTCAGAAATAATGTTTCCTATGAGTTTTACCAACACAGTCACAAGTATTAAACGCGCAAACAAAGTTGACACTCGGCGCGTTGGTTGATGGGAGCGACTGCAAAGGCATTTCCCATGTGTAGCCGCTCCCATCAGCCAGCGCGCCGAGTGTCAACATTGTTTCTGCTTTTAAAAGCAGTTTCTGTGTTCGCAACATGTTGCAAACATCGATAATGTTGTAGATGTTGCAAACAACATTGCGAATATTGTTGCCAAACACGTCTCAAATGCAATGTAAACCGGCCTTGAGACTTCGTTTTGCCTCCAGTCGGGCCAGCGTCACAGTCTGACAATACTATGGATCTCTAGACAATATCATAGTGAAGTAGCAGTGTTCCAGCTGTTGGTGTTTGCTGAGTTTCGTTATCCATGCTTTGTTCAGATTATTTGGTGCTGCAGTAACTACTGATGCAGATGCAACCTTTGAAGTGTAACATTTAGTTTCAAAGAGGCTTGGTAAGTGTTGTGTCTAGACAAGACAGCCTAGACACAATGAGAGGAAGCCGAAAGGCACGCGCTTAAACTCACGCAGGCTGGCGTGAGGTCTGAAACAGGATACGTAATGAATGCTATAAAGAAAAGTACGTAGCTGCTGGAATACTTAACTTTAATCCACAATTGGTGAACATTGGTCTTGTTGATACAGTATTATCATCTCAATATAACTTGGTGATGGCGCCTTGCTAGGTCGTAGCAATTGACTTAGCTGAAGGCTATGCTAACTATCGTCTCGGCAAATGAGAACGTATTTGTCAGTGTGGCGTCGCTAGCAAAGTCGGCTGTACAACTGGGGCGAGTGCTAGTAAGTCTCTCTAGACCTGCCGTGTGGTGGCGCTCGGTCTGCTATCACTGACAGTAGCGACACGCGGGTCCGACGTATACTAACGGACCGCGGCCGATTTAAAAGCTACCACCTAGCAAGTGTGGTGTCTGGCGGTGACACCACAGTAAGAATCTTAGTTCTTATGCCTGCAGTGAAGGCGGGTAGCGGAGCTAGTGTGTACCACAGACATACATTACTAGACTGGCAAAGACGCAGCTGTTACTGAAGCCTGAGGCCGCCATCTTACCTCACCTAACGTGGAAAAGTTTTGTGTATAGTACTACAACGATTTTCTGAAGCGAAATGATATTTTAAGCTTTACGAGGTTGTCCAAACAAGTTCTGCAGTTGAGCTAATATTTGCGTACTATTTGAATTTAACAGATATTTCGTAGAATCGTGTTATGAGACCGTCAAGTTACATTCTAACTCGTTTAAAGGAGACTACAGTACTCGTAAGAACAGGAAAGTACTGTTTGAAGAAAAGCTGAAGTTGATCGAAATTAGTAATAGATCAATAAATTTGGGAACATCACTGAAGGATCACGACTCATTACTGTATGGATCAGAATATAATTAATAATAAGGAATAGCGCAATTATTTTTGTACTTACTTTTTTTAAACTTTCATGGCGATTGACTATTAATGCTACTGCTGCTACTATTGAACCTAAATCATATTGACATTTCGTTCATTGTTGAGCATGTTAACTGCATCAGATGGTTTTAATAAATTCTGATGATGAGTTACAATTGTACACCCTCATTTATAGCACATTTTTCTTAGAAACAGCTACACAAATTGAACTATTAATGTCAAATGTTATGTCCCACTTCCACAAATCCTGTTATAACGAGCACATCATCTGAAAAATTAGCCGAAGCTCCTGAAACCGAGAATCATGTTAATGAATCAAAGCCCTACATGCATGGTAGCTCATAACTGTATAATAAAATTATAAACAGCCGACCAGTTGCAATGGATAAAGAATTCTTTACATAGGTTTCAACAAATTTGTCAAAATTAAAATATAGCCCTAAAAATAGGGTTTGTCACGTAAATATAAATTAGTACATGGATGTTGCAGAGCTCACAACCGACTAGTAAAAACGGCGATGATACATCAGTCCACACTAATGTAAAATTGCCACCTTCTGAAGAAGACAAATTTAAATTTGTTGAAACCTAGGTAAAGAATTCTTTATCCATTGCAACTGGTCGGTTGTTTATAATTTTATTACGTGGAACCGTTGCTGTTGTGCAGCTATGTTTAAAATCATAATTGTATATTAAACTCATGTGGAATTATCATTTTGCCACCACTATGAAAAAAATAAAGGAAACATTTTTCATTTTTATTTAACTTCAAAATAATACAAATATACAAAAAATGGACAAGTTACATTAATTTTACAAATGCTTGAAAATGGGCAGTCTGTTTTATACAGATCTACGATCGATTTGCTGTTATTCATACCTTTGGTTACATGGGCAATGCGAACCTTCAGATAATGTTCTGATATTACCTTAATTAGTCTGCAAATATGTGTATCCAAGGGATTTAAATTTAAAGCATGAGAGTTTAGAGAAGAAAACAGCTTGTGTTGCAACTTGACAGTTTCTGTAGTAATGTCGGCCGTGATGGTATAGCGGTTCTGGGCGTTCAGTCCGGAGCCACGCGACTGCTACGGTCGCAGGTTCGAATCCTGCCTCGGGCATGGACGTGTGTGATGTCCTTAGGTTAGTTAGGTTTAAGTAGTTCTGAGTTCTAGGGGACTGATGACCATAGATGTTAAGTCCCATAGTGCTCAGAGCCATTTGAACCATTTCTCTAGTAACAAACTCTGTCATCTGGCAGACCTTCACTACATCTCTCGAGGGGATAAAGAAATTCCTCTTGTTCTTTAAGGACAGAAAACCATAAGACACATCTGTCTGCACGACTGCATTAATACAATCATCACATTTCAAAATGTTAATAATTTTCTTGACCACAAAATCTGCAATGTACTCAATGATATTTTCAGAAAACAGGGACAATGTAGCATCAACTGAACAGTAATCATGATCAGAAATATGTACAGCACTAGATTTGTGTTGCTTTTCTACAATTTAGGAGGTCTGTACTTCATGAAAGCTGCTTACAAACAGAATGCTTACATTATCTTGTGACAGACAGTTCCCTGTTTTCTTGCACTTATTTGATTTCTTGTGACTAGTCCCTTAAATGCAGACTCAAATCGTGAGCACATAGAGTTTACATTTCAGCTAGCATGCTGTCTCATTCGCCCAAAGAACAGTTCCAGATGATTCTGGCTTAGTCTGTATGTTGACAAATACTTTAGTTCACATCTTCTAACATGCAAATTAAATAATGCATGAAAACACAGTAAATTAACTTTAAGTCCTAAGAATTCTACTTTCCTGTTGCTATTTATAATTTGTAATTTATACTCCTTGTCAGCATACAGTGAATGAACTGCTGCCGGAAAGGTGCATTTTCAACAGTACTTAGTGCTTTCTAACCTCTGCCAGATTTACTTGATGAATTAAGCAGATCAAGAGTTTTGTCAGTGGTAGTACCGAACTTTATAGTTTCATCACAACCTGCAAATTCTTTTAATCGAAAATGCTTATCATAGAACTGTAGACCTTCAGCTACAGAATTACTTACTGTCCAGACAGCAAATCGTACTCGCATTTTATTTTCAAACCAAAGAATATATTTTCCACGTAATTTATTTGCCAAATGCAGGCCTTCAGCACTCTGAAAGTCGAAAAGTGATTGTAAATATGACCATTTAATTTCTCCATTGGCCATATAAATAACCTTCTTCTATACTAGACAAAGTTTTGTACCAGTTTAATCGTATGGCATGCATCAAGAAGTACAGCAACAGAAGAGGGAGGTAATGAGGGGTGTGGAAAGAGTATATTGAACTTCTTTTCGTCACACAGATCTGCACCCAAACATTTTGACATGGTGAGGTTGCAACTTGACCCACAATGACACCAATATCATCCAGTTTTTCAATGCAAGGTGTTACTAAAGTGGACCTTTGATCTCCAGACAATGCATCTATAAACAAATATCCACAAGGAGTTTTCCAGCTGTCCTCATAAATATGCATGCCATTTTGGCAGCTGGCAAACAGTCACTGTTGCTCTCAGTCCCAAGGTTAGCATAACCAATAATCTTATTATTAGGATAATCTGTATGTTCCTTTAAACACTAAGACCTATTACTGGCACTCTACCCTTCTGATTAGACTCTTTTACTTCATCCGCAGTTGCGTTAAAACATTACTGGATAAAACCTGGTTCACAACTTACTTTCATGTACCATTATCTTATTCTTCTGGGACATAATAAAGCATTATCAAATTTCAGCGTAACAAAGTCATATGCTTTGTTAGACAGGTAAAACAAAGTTAAGGCAAATTATCTCAGATCATCTTCATACTTTACACCAAGTTTTCTTACATGTGTGCTGTGCTGGTTTTCAGAAAAAACAACAATCATCTGAAGGTAACGAATTTTATAAAATTTCAGCACCGTTTTCATTAATGATCTTATCTTTGAGAAGAACATCAAAAATGTTTGTGAATGTACAAATGTGACTAAATTCCTAAGGGACCAAACTGCTGAGGTCATCGGTCCCTGGACTTACACACTACTTAAACTAACTGAAACCAACTTATGCTAAGAACAACACACACACCCATGCCCGAGGGCGGACTCGAACCTCCGGCGGGAGGGGCCGCATAGTCTGTGACAGGGCGCCTTTTGCCTAACCTTCTGCTGTAATACTTTCATTTTTTCTTTGCATTCACTAACTCTAAGATTTTTTTCCTCAACTCTTCCATTAGTTTCTTTTTGTGTGGTGAAAGATCTGCTGTGTGATGCTAATCATCTGCTATGTCATGCTCATCACAACTTGACGATGAACTGTTAGAACACACTTGTAAAGTTTCATCACCGGCGCTTTAACGAACAGGTCCTTAAGGTGGCAGTTTCTGATAATATGATGGATATGAAGGGAATGCTGATGGATCAAATCCTTCACGAAGTCTGCTTGTCTGACGAATTGGGTCCACATCGTCTTCACGTAAGTGCTGGGAACAGACAACTGAAGCACTTATAGATGTATAATTCTCCCTGTGAACTGCTTTTATCCAGGCATCCCTTATATCTTCCCTTTCTGGAAATCTGAAATATCGTAATAGCTACGACATAAGAAACAATAATAACGTACTAACAGCTAGATGACTGAGCCATTTGTCAAACACACACCATTAACCTAAGTGTGTTAATAGCAGATTTGTTTAAACGTGTTTCTACTTACGCATGTATTGAGACATGATCCTTTCCTAATAGCTTCTGTCTGCTGTACGAAAAATTACATCAATACACAACGCATTTACTCACCATTACGTCAAAACACTAAAGATGGCGTAGTTATAAGAGTTAATTCCTGTTTCAAACGTCTGCTTTATCCAGATACAAATATGTGTTTACAAGCACTTTACTATACTAAAGTGGCAGCACACACGAAGTTCTCTTGTAATGCATCACCCCGTTTACATGGGGTTCCCAAAATCGGATTTCTTAAACCGATTTCCCAATACCGCTTCTGGGTGGTTATGTAAACGCTTATTCTGGAAATCCACTTCTAGTTGCCGGTTTTTCAATTCCGCAATCGATTTTGGCTACCAAAGTAAACGCACCCGGTTTTGAAATGTGCTTGGATTGTCAAGTTATGTCTTGTTTTCAGAATATTCGGTTAATATGGACTTATTGTGCAGTGGAGGAGAAGCAGAAATATTAGTCTGAGCATGAAATTGTTTATATGTAATATTTAAGTGAAGAGAAGTAACGATTCTGTTGACTGAATCAAAAACTGTGTCCGCTGTTTTCCAGCCACCATACTTAACTCGGCTAGAAAATCCGCTTCAGGCCTTGATATGTAAACATGACAGCGGAAAACGGTTTCCGTTCAAAAATGGCTCTGAGCACTATGGGACTTAACATCTATGGTCATCAGTCCCCTAGAACTTAGAACTACTTAAACCTAACTAACCTAAGGACAGCACACAACACCCAGCCATCACGAGGCAGAGAAAATCCCTGACCCCGCCGGGAATCGAACCCGGGAACCCGGGCGTGGGAAGCGAGAACGCTACCGCACGACCACGAGATGCGGGCCACGGTTTCCGTCTTCCGGAAGATGTGTCACATGTAGCCTGTGGTGAGGTCCACCAAGCTTCTCATTCCGCGACGTTATTTGCTGTGTGGAACTTTACTTTTTCCTCTTGCCACAGGCCCTCCCAAAAACCATTCAAGAACGGTGTAATATAAATGTTTACAAACGAAAAAAACTACAGAAATATACTTCATTGTCCTTCTGAAATCTGAACTGGCATTCGTTCATATGGACGATAAGCTAGCAATGATAACCAAGGGATGTGTAGCGCATCTTTCGGATAACCAACGAAGTAGTTTCAAATCAACGCATATGTAGGGTTTCTTGCGGAAAACGCATAAACTTAATTTGAGTTGTGATATAATTTCGTAAAAAAATTACAGTAACTTCGATTTGCAGTCAGACGTTATTACGTAGTATATGGAGCACGAGGGTTTTTTTTAAAAAAAAAAAAAAAATCTGTAGCGCTCTTGTAGGTGGGGTTAGGTTGGTACGACATCTACTAGCGCAGCTTACATTGTTGCGAGAAATGATTTTTACAGTCATCATAATCTTTCGGAATATGTCGTGATTTCCGAGGTGGTTATTAAGTTGGAATCTAAGGGCACATCTTAAACTGATAACAGGTCATTACAGTCAAACGCTTTTGGTGCTTCTTTAGAAATGTTCGCTATGGTGGTTGAGTTACATTTACATTTTTGCTACATACTTATTTCATTGTACCACCCGAGTACGTAGAATAGAACTCCTCACTTTTGTGGGCGCTAAGGAATCACCGAAAGTCGGGTAACTTCAGTACGGTATGGAATATTTCTGCCCACTACCAAACCTACACACTACACAATACGACACACACAGCTGACCGTATCATTGTAGCAGGCACCGCGAACGTACCGATGTATATTATGGGTATAGTACCGATATCTTTGTACAGGCAACATCGCAGTGACGTTTATCAAACGCAATTCTGTAATTAGTACCGCCAACGCAGTTCTGTCATCAGTAAGTTATCGCCACGTAATGCTCTATAAGCAGTCATCATCTTTTGTTGACAATTGCTATTTCGGATATTTTTCTGAAATTATCGCTTTTAGCGTACGATATGGCAAGTTTTATAATTTACAGTAGCAGATATACTTTCTTGTCTACTTTTCGATATTCTATGTATTTAGAGCCTTGTGTATTACGGACCCGCATCTTTTAATCGGTTTTAGACGCCTGTCTCCTTTGACAGCATTTGCACGATTTTGAACAAATGTGGTTAATAAATTATATAAAAATAAAATAATCGCCATCAGACAATTTGTGGTGTGCAGGAGGAAAGTATGCCGTCTTGGAGAGCGGGGACCTTTACATCTTCAACGCGGGGCCCAGTGACGGCTACAAGAGCTACTCGTGTCGCAGTGTGCACCGGCTAACTGGCGAGGTGCGAGCCAGTGCATATCCGGGACGCATCATCATCACAGGTGTGTGTGCACTGCATCCCCTGCTCTAGTGCGTACAACTGCATACATCTAGTGGTAAAAACCCTCCTCTCTCTCCCTCTTGCAGAACCGAAGGGAAGTGTGCAGCCCAGGATAACTGTCGAGAAACACGTCAACAAGCAGGTCAAGGTGGGCGACGACGTCATACTGCCCTGTGTCGCTCAAGGGTTTCCAGTTCCTACCTATAGGTCAGTCCTTTTGTTAATTACGACTCCACTTCTTTCCTGTTTTGGGGTTAATGTAACTTCAATATAAGACTTAAGGCATTTCAACATGAACATACATAGCCTGAAAACCACTGAAGTGCATGCCAGAGGGTACTTCTCATTGTGTTGTTTATTAGGGTTCCTTTCCATTCCATTCAATTACACAGTGCAAGAAGACTAATTATTTAAAATCCTTTGTGCGTGCGTTAACTGGTCTAATATTGTCTTTGCAATTGCTACAGGAGTAATATATAGAGCAATGTTGTATATTCCTAGATTCGTCACTTGAAACTGGTTCTTGATACTTTGTTAGTAGGTTTTCACAGGTTAGTTGGCTCCTGTTTTCACTCTCCTTAGTTATTGTTGTTGTTGTCGTTGTGCTCTTCAGTCTGGAGACTGGTTTGATGCAGTTCTCCATGCTACTCTATCCTGTGCAAGCTTCTTCATCTCCCAGTACTTACTGCAACCTACATCCTTCTGAATCTGCTTAGTGTATTCATCTCTTGGTTTCCCTCTACGATTTTTACCCTCCATGCTGCCCTCCAATGCCAAAATTTGTGATCCCTTGATGCCTCAGAACATGTCCTACTAACCGGTCGCTTCTTCTTGTCAAGTTGTGCTACAAACTCCTGTTCTCCCCATTTCTATTCAATACCTCCTCATTAGTTATGTGATCTACCCATCTAATTTTCAGCATTCTTCGGTGGCACCACATTTCGAATGCTTCTATTCTCCTCTTGTCCAAACTATTTATCGCCCCTTTTGACTACCATACATGGCTACACTCCATACAAATGCTCTCAGAAAAGACTTCCTGACACTTATATCTATACTTGATGTTAACAAATTTCTTCAGAAACGCTTTCCTTGCCATTGCCATTCTACATTTTATATCCTCTCTACTTCGACCAACATCAGTTATTTTTCTACCCAAATAGCAAAACTCCTTTACTACTTTAAGTATCTCATTTCCTAATCTAATTCCCTCAGCATCACCCGACTTAACTCGACTACATTCCATTATCCTCGTTTAGCTTTTGTTGATGTTCATCTTATATCCTCCTTTCAAGACACTGTCCATTCCGTTCAACTGCTCTTGCAAGTCCTTTGCTGTCTCTGACAGAATTACAATGTCATCGGCGAACCTCAAAGTTTTTATTTCTTCTCCAATGATTTTAATACCTACTCCGAATTTTTATTTTGTTTCTTTTCCTGCTTGCTCAATATACAGATTGAATAACATCGGGGAGAGGCTACAACCCTGTCTCACTCCCTTCCCAACCACTGCTTCCCTTTCATGTCCCTCGACTGTTATAACTGCCATCTGATTTCTGTACAAATTGTAAATAGCCCTTTGCTCCCTGTATTTTACCCCTGCCACCTTTAGAATTTGAAAGAGAGTATTCCAGTCAACATTGTCAAAAGCTTTCTCTAAGTCTACAAATGCTAGAAACGTAGGTTTGCCTTTCCTTAATCTATTTTCTAAGATAAGCTGTAGGGTCAGTATTGCCTCACATGTTCCAACATTTCTACGGAATCCAAACTGATCTTCCCCGAGGTCAGCTTGTACCAGTTTTTCCATTCGTCTGTAAAGAATTCGTGTTAGTATTTTGCAGCCATAACTTATTAAACTGACAGTTTGGTAATTGTCACATCTGTCAACACCTGCTTTCTTTGGGATTGGAATTATTATATTCTTCTTGAAGTCTGAAGGGATATCGCCTGTCTCATACATCCTGCTCACCAGATGGTAGAGTTTTGTCAGGACTGGCTCTCCCAAGGCCGTCAGTAGTTCCAATGGAATGTTGTCTACTCCCAGGGCCTTGTTTCGACTCAGGTCTTTCAGTGCTCTGTCAAACTCTTCATGCAGTATCGTATCTCCCATTTCATCTTCATCTACATCCTCTTCCATTTCCATAATATTGTCCTCAAGTACCTCCCCCTTGTATCGACCCTCTATATACTCGTTCCACCTTTCTGCTTTCCCTTCTTTGCTTAGAACTGGGTTTCCATCTGAGCTCTTGATTTTCATACAAGTGGCTCTCTTTTCTCGAAAGGTCTCTTTAATTTTCCTGTATCTATCTTACCCCTTGTGAGATAAGCCTCTACATCCTCTAGCCATCTCTGCTTAGCCATTTTGCACTTCCTGTCAATCTCATTTTGAGACATTTGTATTCCTTTTTGCCTGCTTCATTTACTGTGTTTTTATATTTTCTCCTTTCATCAATTAAATTCAATATTTCTTCTGTTACCCGAGGATTTCTACTAGCCCTCGTCTTTTTACCTACTTGATCCTCTGCTGCCTTCACTACTTCGTCCCTCAGAGCTACCCATTCTTCTTCTACTGTGTTTCTTTCCCCCAGTCCTGTCAATTGTTCCCTTAGTTATATGTTCAATATTACTTGTTAGTCCTACTTGCTAAATTGGCCACACACTGAAGCAATGTTCAAGGAAGGGTCACACGAGTGTATTATAAACAATCTCCATTGCAGAATGCTTGTATTTTCGCAGCATCCTACCAATGTACCCAAATCTATTATTTGCTTTACTTTCAGTTGATCCTGTGTGATTACTGTATTTCATATTTTTACAAACTCCCAAGCACTACAAGAGATGACAGATTCTATTTGTGACACTCTGATATTGTGGTCATATGCTACAATATTTTTTACAACGGCTTTTTTTTTTGTCTAATTGAATATTTGTGCAGCTTATTTCAAACAGTACATTATTATAGATCATCATCTGCAAAAACTCTGAGGTTACTTTTAATACTCTCTGCAAGGTTATTAATATACTACATGGGTATCAACACATTTTTGTGAGCTACACCTGAAGTTACTAATACTTCTACCAGTGGCTCTCCATTCAAGGTAACATGCTGCATCATCTCTACCAATAAATCCTCAACCCTTTCATAAATTTTACTAGCAATCCCATATGATCACATTTTCAGCATTAAGTATAGGTGTAGTACTAAGGCAAAGACATTTCGGAAATCAAGAAATACTGCATCTACCTGCCTTCATCCATGGCTTTTAGTATGTAGGCCTGGTGGGAGAAAAGTGCAAGTTGGGTTTCAAATTAGCATGTCTGTGGAACCAATACTGGTTGGCATGGAGAAGGTCATTCTTTTCAAGGTAACTCATTGTGTTTGAGTCCAGAATGTGTTCTACAACATACAGATGCCAAAGGGACTGGACAGTAGTTTTGTGGATCACTTCACATGGTAATCTGAAACCCAGTGGAAGGTGATACATATTTCACTTCCTCTAACAACTCCTGAAATTTGGAGGAAAAAGTGATTCATACACACCTAACATACTGATTTATCTCGTGAAAACTTTATCTTTTCACTATAATGACTGTAGGTTTAGGATGAGGTCTGCAACAGTATCCCAACAAATAACAGGATTTTGTCACTTCAATCACACTGTTATTACATTAATGCCACAGAGTGTTTTTAGAGTATCCTTTCATTGTCAGTAGTCTTGCAATTAATTTTTAAATTGATGTGTATCTTCTCTATAAGCAGACATTTGAGAACATTCATCGTGAGTTAAGACAGCGTGCCAGACTGGAACTCAGGCACAGATACCTGTCTTCTTTGAGGAGTGCACTTCCTTCCCTGACAGATCAACCCAAATGGAACTAGCGACCTGTGTGAAGGCTCATAACAGTGTCCAGGTTCAGGTACCAATCAGGCACACAGTTTTAGCTCTCTCAAGTATCATCACAGTATAGCTAAAGGGTAAAATGCGCCATCTGAGTGGCTTCTTTGATTTCTCCAACTTTATTGTATCCTTACATACAGAAGTTACAGTCAAACAGCATTATAAAAGTTGTGGGAAGCAGATAGAGGCAAGCTGGAACTTTGATAGGCCCAAGAGGCAGGCTAATTAGTGCAGTTAGTAATGTATTGCCCACAAAAGGCAGACCTCTGAGCTTCCACTTCAATCTAGCAAACAGTTTTTGTTGCATAACCTCTATTAAAGAGTGAAAATGTCATCTTGAAAATGGTTCTGTTCAGGGACGTATGTTGGGTGGTTAGATATATCTTTACCTTCAGTAGCTCTTTTCTAAGTAATTTGTTATTAGTTGTTTTAATGCCTCTGGGTCACGTCAAATAGATTTTGATACCAAAAACACAACGTTCAGCAATTTCTTGCTTTCAGGCAAGTATAACATCATTGTTCAGCGAATGTCCAAAATTGTAAAACAAATTAAATAAAAAATGCAACTATCCTGGAGCAAAATGTGTACTTTTCTTACAATACTGTCCGATATTTGTTTTGCTACTGTACAGAATAGTTTATTTTACATTTATTTAGTGTGTCAATCACCATAACTTAAAGACGTGCAAGTATTCACTCAGTTCTTAATAGACTTTCAAAGTGGTGCAAAGAGTGTCAACTTGCGTGTTGAGAATTGTGAACTTGTACAGTTCACAAAAAGCAAAAATGTAGCATCCTATAACTAAATTATCAATACATCACAGCTGAAATCAGTTAGCACATACAAGTATGAGGGAATAACTGTTAATAGCGAAATGAAATGGAATGATCACAAAGGCTTAGTCATAGGTAAACAGGCTGCAGACTACAGTTCATTGGTAGGATACTACCTACTGGAAATATTCAGTCAGTCTTCTGCAAATGATAATGCCTACAAAACATCCTTGTGTCTCTTAGAATATTGCTCAAGCGTCTGGGACTCATCCCAAGCTGGTCTGATGCAGGATCTTGAATGAATACAAGGAATGACAGTCAGGGATGATCTAAGGTTAGTTTGTCAATGGAAAAACATCACAGAGATACTGAAAAACCTAAACTGACACACACTTGAAGATAGACCCCAGCTTTCCCATAAAGGCTTGGCTACTTAGTTTCTAGAAGCAGTATGAAGTGAGGAATCCGGGAATATACTAAAGTCCTCTACCAATCATTCCCATAGTGCCTGTGAAGACCAAAGTGGAATAATTATTGTGTGCATAGAGGCATTTGCACAGCCATGCTCTATACACAAATAGAATGGGTAGAAGCCATAATATGTAGTACAGTGAGGAGTACACTCTGTCATGCACTTAACACTAGTTTGGAGAATATAGATGTAAAGTATATCTCATGCTACAATATATTAGATCATCTACATTCAGTTTTTGTAGTTGTGAAAATCCCAGCAACTTGGTCCATTTGAGTGTAGTCTCCATCAGTATCACGAATGTTGATCAACCTTCCCCTACAATAGAACTGTCATAATCATTCCATTGTTGTTCAAATTGTATCTTACGGTTGTGTGTAAAAGTGCTGTGGCCATATTGGCCTAAAGTAAAATAACTCTGTGAATAATTCATGGCTCATATTCCAGGAAATGTGGACAGCCATACTATGGACTGACCTAAGTGAATATTATTCGTTCATACTACTTCTTATTAGGTCATTACACTGACTGATAATACACATTGTTTATTCCATCTGTGGGAAGAGAACAGCAAAATGGCTCTGAGCACTATGGGACTTAACTGCTGAGGTCATCAGTCCCCTAGAACTTAGAACTACTTAAACCTAACTAACCTAAGGACATCACACACATCCATGCCCAAGGCAGGATTCGAACCAGCGACCGTAGCGGTCGCGCGGTTGCAGACTGTAGTGCCTAGAACTGCTCGGCCACTCTGGCCGGCAGAGAAGAGCAGACATGTAACTTATGATAGGTGGTACACAAGTTACCCTTTAACAATGACTTTCCTGAAAGAAATGATAACAATAGATGAAGCAAAAAGGAAAACTAAGACAGTTGCCACTAACATTTCTGGCATATATAATGAGTGGAGCTGATTCTTCTATTTTTGTGTCCAAAAAGAAGCCATTCTATAAGAAACAGGGCGTAATTTTCCTTTTTACTATGCTCAGAGATTCTCAAATTGATTTTGACTCCAAAACTCAGACATAAAAATAAAAAAATAAAAAAATTGGATATAAGCACAAAAAATATCTTATTAATGTTGGTTATGAACTGTGCAGTGTATAAACAGTATAAGGAAGTAAGGAAGATCAAGGAGATGGCCACTGAGTATAGTTTTACAATTATAGAACACAACAGTTGTTATTGCCTCTAGTCTGAAGATTGGCTTAACGTAGCTATCTACAGAAGTCCATCCTGTGAAAGAATAACTACTGCAACCTACATCAGTTTGGACTTGCTTACAGTGCTCAGAGCTTGGTCTCCCTTAACATTTTAATCCCCCCACCCACCCACCCACACACACACACACACACACACACACACACACACACACACACATATACACTTCTGCCCATAACCAAACTGATTGTTCCTTGATGTTTCGAGTTTTCGATGATATTGAGCCACAGTCACGAAATACTGTTTAAAAGAGTGAACCACTGTTGTATTACTATGTTTATCTTTTGTACTATCTAGATTTTGGCTTTTATGTCACTATCAAGTACAATGCTAAAAGTTGTTAGACAATGATTATGTCTTATCTTTTAAGGCAGTCCAAAGCAGGTAAACAGCCAAAATCTAGATAGTACAAAAGATAAATGTAGTAAGACACAGTCAAATGGTGGTTTACTCTTTTAAACTTCATGCTTAACTTCCATCAGATGCCCTTTCAATTGATCCATTCTTGCAGTCAAGTTGTGCCATAAATTTCTTTTCTCCCCAATTCACTTTAATATCTCTTGGTTAATTACTCGATCTACCCATCTAATCTTCAGCATGCTCCTGTAGCTCCATGTTTCAAAAGCTTCTGTTCTCTTCTTTTCTTTTCATCTATGTTTCACTTTAGTAGAAGGTCACATGCCAGACAAATACCTTCAGAAAATATTTCCTAACAGTTAAATATTAAAAAGTCAATTACTGTACAGCATAATACTAATTTATGAAAGTCATAACGAAGAAAATTTCTGAAAGCCTTATCACTATGTCCAAAGAAAACACACCTTGAAAAGAAAGCTGTGTCCTATTGCAAAGTAACAAGTTGAATCTTGTAAAATGATTCAAGTGTCAGGTATATGGACATTCAAACTTCTCTGTAAAAGACAACTGACTGGTTAGAAATGCAGCAAGTCCTCTTCCCTCAAGTCAGTATGAACTGGTGTGCAGAGAACAATTTTTTCTGGGATAATCTTTCATTTATTAATTTAAATGTCTATTCCCATAATATAACAAAAGGCAGTATTTAAACATTCAGCACAGATATGCAACACTGAGACAAAACTAACTCAACAAAAAGGAACAAAGTAACTGTATAATGAATTATCATAGTTTCAAATTACAAAAATGTAAATTTTAAAGTATCTCTCAATCAACAGATTCTAAAAAATTCTTTTGCAGGTAATTCAACAGTATTATGAAAGGATAGATTGCTAGTCACCATAAAGATGACATGCTGAGTCACAGGCAGGCAAAACAGTAAGACTGTTACACATTGCACTTTCAGCCAAAGCCTTCTTCAGAAAGGAAATACACAAGAAACACACAAACATTCAAGCAAGTGCACCTCATGCACATATAACTGTAATCTCCAGCCACTTTGGCCACAAAGCAACTGTGTCAAATGGAATCAGCAATCTGGAGTGGGGTGGGGAAGAGGAGGGATAGCCCGGGATGGCTGGGAGAAGAGAATTGAGTCCTGCCTGGTGGAGTATCCAGGGACTATATGGTGGCAGGATAAGGCTGTCAAGTGTGCAGCATCATGAGAATGGGGGAGCGAGAGGGGGTGATGGGAAGAAAAAAAGAAGAGGAGCAAAGAGGGGGGAAAAGACTGGTGAGTGCATTGGAAGTGAGCAGCGCACAATGAGGGTGAAGAGATGTGAACTGGGAGGTGGTGAAAGGACACAGGGACAGAAACTGTTGGATAGAAGGTGTGGGGAATGTAGGTTACCATAGGTTGAGGCCGGTCTGGTTTTGGGAGTAGAGATTGTGTTGTAAGGATGACTTCCGTCTATACATTTCAGAAAATCTGGTGATAGAGGAGAGGATACAGCTAGGCTGGGTTATGAAGCAGCCATTGAAATCAAGCATTTATTGTTCAACAACATATTGTGCCGCAAGATGGTCAACCTTGCTCTTGCCCACAGTTGAGCAGTGGCCATTCATCCTGGTGGACAGCTAGTTGGTAATTGTACCAGTATAAAAAACTGAGCAATGATTGCAGCAAACCTGATGTATGATGTGGCTGCTTTTACAGATGGCCTTGCCTCTGATGGGAAAGGATAAGTCTGCAACATGACTGGAATAGGCAGTGCTGGGTGGGTGGATTGGGTAGGTCTTCCACCTGGATCTTTCAGAGGGATAAGATTCCTGTGGATACAGGTGGGACTGGGAGTAGCATAGGGATGGACTAGGATGTTTTGGAGGTCAGATGGAGAATGGAACACCACTTTACGAGGGCTGGGAAGGATCTTGGATAGGATGTACCTCATTTCAGAGTATGATGATAGATAATCAAGGACCTGACGAAGAATGCGTTTCAGTTGTTCCATTCCTAGGCGGTACTATGAATGGGGCACTCCTTTGCAGCTGGTTCTTGGGTTGGTGGGAGGACTGGGGGGTGTTTGGGAGTATGGCATGGGAAATCTGTTTGTGGATCAGGTTTAGGGGATAGTGCCTCTCTGTGAAGGCATTTTTGAGATCTTCAGCATACTGGGGCAAGGCAGTTCTTGTCACTGCAGATATGCCATCCCCGGGTGGCCAGGCTGCTAGAGAGAGATTTTTTGGTGTGGAAGAGATGGCAGCTGATGAAATGCAGGTACTGTTGGTGGGTTTCATGTGGACTGAAGTGTGGATAGAGTCATCAGAGAGGAGAAGGTCAACGTCCAGGAAGGTGGCACACTGTGTTGAGGACGGCCAGGTGATGTGAATGGCAGAGAATGTTTTAAGGATGTGGATTCCAGATCATGAAGATATTATCAGTGAACCTTAACCAGACCATGGGTTTGTGGTTTTGGGAGTCTAGGAAGGTTCCATATGCATGGCCCATAAACATGTTGGCACAGGAGGCTGCTGTGTGGGTGCCCATGGATGTGCTGCAGATTTGTTTGTGTACCTGCTCTTCAAAGAAGAAGTAGTTGTGTGTTAGGATGAAGTTAGTAAGGTGTATGAGGAATGAGGTAGTGGGTTTGAAGTCTGAATAATGTTTCAAGAGGTAGTGTTCAGTAGCAGCATGGCCATGAGGGATGTTGGTTTCAAGAAAAGTGGCATCAACAGTGATGAGTACGGATCCAGGAGGTAAACAGGTGGTGACAGTGCAGTTTAGGTGAAGGAAGTGGTTAGTATCTTTGATGTGGGAGGCTAGATTTTGGGCAGGTGTTTGGAGAGGTTAGTCAGTGAGGGCCAAAATTCTTTCAGTGGGAGCACAATAACCAGCTACAGTGGTGCACGCAGGATTGTTGGGTTTATGAATTTTGGGAAGCAAGGAGAAGATAATTGTATGGGGTGTTATAAGAGAGGAGGGTAATGGATTCTGGAAAGTGGTTGTGGGAAAGGCTTAAGGCTTTAAGTGGTGCTTTTAGGTTAATTTGGACTTCTGGGATGGAATCATTGTGGCAGAATTTGTAGTTGGAGGAGTTAGATACTGTATTTACATAAATCTGATGCACCACCAGATGTAATGCGCACCCCAATTTTAAAAATTAAATTAATAAGAAAAAGGAATTTTGCCACATCACTGGTAGAGTATTTTGTATTGTTGAAATTTATTTTACAATGCTAACTTTATTTCAAACAATAGTGAATGTATACATAAACTATGAAAAACAACAGCAATTTATTTTTAAGTTACTCATCATGGTAATAAGTGATATTTTCATTAGTAAAAAAGAACGCCTAACTTGATTAACTACATGACATACGAAGAAAAATACTGTAAATTTCAGTCGTCATTCATCATTATTCACTAATATCATCATTACTGGAATTCTTGGAAGAGTCTACATCAGAAATAGATTCATTTACTCCTTCCTTGCCATCCTTGATGTTGTTTCAGAACGCATGATCTTCACTGCCATCCTGCATTTCTTGAATGATTTTACGATCATTGGTGCTTCAATGCGTTTCCAGGCAGCCGAAACCCAGAGCACAATAATGTAGGGTGCAGCATGTTTAATTTTTCCTGTCAGAGTCAATTCATGATTTGGTTCACAAAACCATTTTTTGTACTGTTCCTAAACGTAACCTTTGAAAGATTTATTTATACCAATGCCCAGGGATTATAATGCAGAAGTCATTCCTCCAGGAATAACAAGGTCACTGGGTAGGCTGTGGATCTTCTTTTTTACATTGTCAGTGGTATGACCATGACATGCATCAAGACAAATCATTGATGGTTAATTGGAAGGCCCATCAGGATGGAGTTCCCATACGTTTCGGAACCAGTCAAGCATCAAAGTTTCAGTCGTCCATCTCTTCTCTTGATTCCGAACAATGACATCATCAGGGAATAGCTTTTCATTTTTTGGAGTCTTATGGCTTGTTTTTCACTTGAAGATTAAAAAAGGAGGAAGTTTGTTCCCATCTGCTGTGATTGCCAGCATGATGTTGCACGCTGTTTTTCTCACCCAGATGTTTTGATGGTAACTTCTTTTGTACCCTTCTTGTCAATCGTGTAATTACATGGTATATCAAACCAAACTGGAGTCTCATCAGCATAGCTTATTTGGCAAATCAAAAAATTCTTCTCATTCCAAAGTGTGGCAACATACTGCTGAAATTCTTGAAGTTTCTTCTCAAAAGCCTGTGGAAGCTTTTGGAATATTGTTGTACAGTGTCACAGAGGTAAGTCCGTTTGTTTCATAAAGTGATCAACCCATCCCCAGCTAGCCTTAAACTCTTGCTTCGGTATATTCAGAGCTGCAGCCACCCTTTTGCTTTTTTTTATTATGGTGTCACTAGTCGCAGATTGCCCATTCTTTCTCCTTTCTCAGACGAGTTCCAAAACATTTACTTCAACATCAGGATGACTTCCTTTGTGAGGTCCAGTGAATTGCTTTCTAGTAGTGGTAGTTACAAGTAATCTCATTTCTGTTTCTTCCGTAAGCAAACATTACTCTCAGGTACATTGAACTCTCTTCCTGTCCTTCTGTTACCATATTTTTCAGCATAAAGAATTACTTTACTCTTGAAAGTGGCTACATACAATATTCTTCTCTGCTTGCCTTCCATTTCGTGACTACCTAATGCAAACACAATGCGAAGTATTGTAATAGGCCAACAATAATGAAATGAGGTTAAGAAGTACAACAGTGCATTGTAATGTATGGGACAGTACCTAAATTTCAACAAGAAAGAAAAACAATCCTCTCATCACAGTAATGGATTTTGTCCTGATGCCTGCGAACAGAATCCAGAACTGGAAATATAACAGCTTTTTTAACTCAATAGCCTCTTACCCGATTTACGTCTTCCTTTCCTTAATTCACAGATACCGTACCTACATTTTCTTGCACAGTTTAATAAATGTTCTGCTACTTCAGATCACATATGGTAAGAAAAAACTGTAAACAATTCAAGTTTGTACTCGAATCTAATGCGCCATCGAATCTTATGTGCACCCCAATTTTGAGGACGTTGTATGGTAAAAAAATAGTGTGCACTAGATTCACATAAATACGGTAATTGGCAGAGGCCTTCCACCAAATAGTCTCTAGGATTCAGGTCAGTATCTGTTTTGAGGCTGTGTATGGCTGCTCTTTCTTCTGCTGAAATATTGGTGTCCTTAGGAAGAGACCTGGAGAAGGATACTGAGGCCAGATTTGAGGTAAGGAATTCATGGAAGGTGACGAGGGATTGGTTAGGTAGGAGGATCACAGTTGGATGGTGCTATAAACTGGGAGAGGCAGAGCTTAGTGTTGGGATTGGGTTGGCTTGTGTTGGAGAGATTGGTGGCAAAGAAGTGTTTCCATTGCAGGGACCAGGAGAAATGTTTCCATTGCAGGGATCAGGAGAAGGAGAATAGGTCTTTGACAAGTCAAAAATGGTTATATTTTGGTGTAGGGCTGGAGGCAACTGCCATATTGTGGCCAAGAGGAAAGTGGACCCCAAGACAATTGCATCAAGCACCGACAATGCAAGATTACTTGCCGAGGGTTGCTGTGACAAAGCCAGAGATCCATTTGTGTCTGTTGGCTGCTATGTGTCACAAATATGCTCTGGACATTGGCAGCCTTGTTAATCTCATAACATGCTTGATTTCGGTGGCCACTTCGCAACCCAAGCCATCTGGGTTCTTCCCTTTATCACCAGCTTCTCTGAATTACGTAGACTGGAGTTATCCTTAGGACACGTTCTCGCCTCCTAGTATCACCCTAACTGCTTCAACCTACGGCAGCCTGCTGTTCCCACATTCTCCCATTCCTTCTGTCCTATCACCTCCTCCCAAATCACATCCCTCACCCACATTGTGTACCACTCTCAGCCAATGCACCTAAGAGTCTTTTTGCCCCTCTCTGCTCCTCTTCTTTTCCCCTCCCCATTTCCCCTCCCCTCCCCATTCCTCCCCCACAGCATCCTTACGCTGTACGTGGCAGCCTTGTCCTACCATCATCTAGTCCCTGCATGCTCCATCAGGCAGTCCTCATGTCTCTCCCCCACTTGTATCCTGCTATCCCTCCCCCTTCCCCTTCCTCCCCTCTCCAGATTGCTACTTCCATTTGACATAGTCACATTCTGACCGGGATGGCCACGGATAGCAGTCATGTGTGCATGAGGTGTGCTTGCTTGTATGAATGTGTGTGTGTGTGTGTGTGTGTGTGTGTGTGTGTGTGTGTGTGTTTCCTTTGTGAAGAAATCTTTGGCCAAAAATGCAATGTGTAACAGTCTTTTCATTGTGCCTGTCTGCAACTTGGCAATCAAAACTTTCATAATATTGCTGATATTTCAACATGGACTTTCCATTTCATAATTTTGCAGGTAATTCAATATCTTGCAACCTGAAGTTTTAAATTGTAAAATATATGCAAACTCAACTTGTAAAAATGAAGTTATTGTGATATAATTACACATAAAACGCATTAATTCTCTTGTTCAGTTGTTGTTAAAACTGGTACACAGTATTATATTTTTTTATGGTTATGTTATCACCTGATTATATGCTGCTCCATTGAGACAGTAATTGATACCACATTTGACACCATATCATATGTGGTTCGATCAATAATGTCACTTATTTGGTACCATACAAAACTTGTATACTATATTATTAATGGATCAGTATAATACTAAAACAGCTGCCTATTATCTACTGCTTCTCTTCCCAACCTATTCCTTGGCCCACCCACGATGACTTCTTAGTTCTCTACACCCGTACTTGATATAGTTTTACAAAGCTATGGATCCTTATCAACACTGTTTTCTAAAGAACCTCCTTCTCTCCTTCTACCTTATTCTGCTGTAACCCCTTTACCACATAACTGTATACAACATGCATCAAGCCTCATCTGCACGTGATTTAGCTCTCTTTCAAATGAATAGTCATCTTTACTCATTTGATGGTCATTATTTCATCTCCTTTGAGAACCAAGAAGTTTCTCCCATTTTGTGATTCATCTTGTTCTGAAGGACCTTTCACAACTCTTAGTGCATTACACTCAATCTTCATTTTTTATTTTTCATTTAATCACAACTTTTTCATTGGTTCTTTCTTGTTCGAGTTACACATATTTCTTTCAACTATTGTAGCTCCAAAATACATATACTTTTGTCATTAATTTCTCTCCTCACTGTGTATCATGAAACTTCTGGAAGCAATTACAGAGGAGTTAAAAAGCTTTTACTACTACTTTCCCAGTCCATGGTGTATCATGGAACGTCTGAAAGTAGTTGAAAAGAAGTTAATAAAAACTGATAAATGAAAACAAGTGGCTTGATGCTATTATCTCATTACCTTCCACTGTTTGTCATGCAGACAAATGTCCACTCTTTCTTCATGATCAATGACAGCATTAGACTGAGAGCTATTTTTTTCTCTTTTGAAATATGTTGTAGATAGAGATGGGGGACTGGAGAATGTCAGACCAAAATTCTTCATTTTTCATTTGTTTAGATGTACAGAATGAAAATGAAATGCAGACATGGAATGCTTAACAGCTGTGACTGTGTTTTGAAGTGGTATTTGATGTCTGTTAACAGGTGGTTTAGAGAAGATAATGATCAGCTACAACCTATGGCTGTTGGTGATCGTGTGAGTGTGCTAGCTGCAGGTTTAATGCGAATCAACAAAATACGTCTTGAGGACCAGGGAAAATATTTATGTTGGGTAAACAACTCAGCAGGTGAAGAAACTGTGCAAGTAACACTTACAGTGACAGGTAATATTAAAAATGGAAAAGTATTTGAATCTATAAGAATTATTTCAAACTGAACTACTTATGTGCTGTCATTTAAAATGAAAATTAAGATGCAGGCATATTTGAACTTATTATGTAACAACAGGGTAATGTTGATGTGGATTTGTTGTTAAAATTTTTCTTTTCTTTCCAGCTCCTCTCTCAGCACATGTACAGCCACAGTCACAAGTTGTGGATGTAGGAAAGGAAGCATCATTCATGTGCATTCCTGGTGGATATCCCATAACAAGAGTTTCTTGGTATAGGAATGGGAAACCTATTGTACCTGACTCAAGGTTTGAGATAACTTCATCACCTGAGAAATTATCTGTTAAGCCACTCCAGAAGGAAGACCATGGGATGTATCAGTGTTTTGTGAGCAATGAATGGGAGATGGCTCAAGCAACAGCAGAACTTCAGCTTGGAGGTAAATCTGAGTTTCTACAGAGCTGTCAGTGAACAAATGCTTTTAATAGTTTCTTCTTTACTCCTCCCTGTACCCCACACTCACTATACTGATGTAACTTTCCATTGCAACATGTCCCATATTCCTCCAATGGATCTCTGTACTCATTTGTCTACACACCAACCATTAATCATTTTACTTTCCCTTTCTTTCTCTACTTTATCCATTTGCTCCTTTCTGCTATTTCTCTATGAGAGTATCATTTTCTGATTATTTACAAAGAGACAGCACATATAAATAATCAACCCTAGTTATTTCCATTTTCTTGTTATTGCTCTATGGTTTTTACCTGAACCTATGTACTCTAATTCTATAAATATGCCATTGCTTTAATCATCCCTGCTTTCACAACCTGATGTTGAATCTGAGAGACACTGCCTATTAACAAGCTCTGCATACTGGCATTGATGGATCATTCAGCATCAGGGTGCCCAGCATTGTGGAAACCAGGTGAAACTTGGGGAATTTTTGTATCTTGTCTAATAACCTTGGAAAGACCATGGTACCTGATTTGATTTTGGGCAGAGGTATTCATTTGCCTTCTGCAGTTCTATGCTCACCATTCATCATCAGCTCCAGCCTGGCCAGGCTACTGTGGTTTGTTGTTGTGCCATGGTTTTGAGAGTTTGTGATGTGATGCGACCAGCACGGAGCACTGAAGGGTTTATTGTGGTTAACATTTATATCAGTTCAAATTTTGTTTGATAAGATGATGTGATCACAAAGATGTGTGCTTTTAGGGCAGTTTGTGGTCTTTTCCAATCCATTTATTTTGAACTAGGGATGCCAGGGCATAACAGATTTGCATCCAGTCCATTGCTTTGTATATATAGCAAAACATTACTGGTTTACATTCCAACAGCCTTAGATCTGATTGCATTGTATGAATGAGATTGGTTAAAGATCATCTTTAGTGGTAGGCATAAATTAGTATAGTTAGAACACTAACATCAGTTATTGATTTTTTTGGAACGAGGTTGTTGGTTTTCTTAATATTGAGCTAAAGCCTGCAACATGAACAGCGCAACACAGATGGCCAGAGAGTGAGTGGGGACTGTGGGCATAGGTGGCTGCGGCATGGGCAGTGAGGTGATTCTTTGCATCTTTTCTATTCTACTGGCTAACTTTTCTGGTGCTGCTGTGGGTCGTAATGATGTGACTTGCTTTCAGTTACATGCATGCAAGGAAGAATTTATTGCCTTCCTTTGGGCTCAGCCAAGGAGATATGTAGGTGAGGGGATGGGACGGAAGTTGTTCATAAGAAAGGGTGCGTGCAGTTCATAAGATTTTTTAGTGGCTTTATGTCTTTGTGAACTTTTGGCCACACTTACAAAGTTGTTTTGGTGTGATCATGTCAAATGCACATGTTAACTTACAGCTTACTTGATGAACTGGAAGGTTGCGCTCGACCTTTGCTGGACTGAGAATCCAGAATTTTGGTGGGTTGCAGAGCACACATCTGATAAATTCAGTATTTGGTTCATGCTCTGTAAAATGAACTTCTTGCTCAGCAATACAGGCAAGCAAGCATTGTCTAATCATGCAGCTGAAAGAAGTGTGGTGGGCTTGAGGCTACTACAAAGGTTACAATGTCTATGGGAATGCTAATCACCACAAATAGCCATTGCTCCAATGCTGTTGCATCAGACATAGCCCCTGCAATGCCACCTGCTAATTCTGGATACACTCTGCTGATAGCCACACTGACAAAGGAGAGGATAATCTTGATGGTGCTCCTGATTTGGTAAGTGCACTGCAAAATAAAATTACCAATTTCAGTTAAGAAAAGAAGTATTTCTAATCAGCCTCTGTGTATATTTAGTCTGCTGTGGCACAGGCGGGGGGTGCATCATCTAATTGTAGTGTGCTCCACACCCCAAGACAATTGCATCAAGCACTGACAATGCAAGATTACTTGCCGAGGGTTGCTGTGACAAAGCCAGAGATCCATTTGTGTCTGTTGGCTGATATGTGTCACAAATATGCTCTGGACATTGGCAGCTTTGTTAATCTCTTGCCGGATGTGTTCCCAGACAGTACCACTACCTCCAAAATGCAGATTCAAAAGTAAATTACAGTATTGTGTTCAAACTGCAGCCGTTTTTTGCTAAACAACTACGAGATATTGTTACTGCCTATGACATTATAGTGATTGAGTTTGATCTGGTTGTATGTTTGCGCATTGGGCCAGGTTTTGAGCAGGTAACTCATTTCAGTGTTTTTGAGAAAAAGTACTGTAAAAGATTTAGTGGAAGGATTTGAGGCAGGTGCATCCCAGTTTAAAGTAAATCTGAAAAGCAAGGTTTTTCAGATGCCCATGATGGCTTTAATGTTAATAAGGCAACATTCCAAGTCGATGGTAATCCAGAGGATCCAGTGCTTTTGTACTTTCGGTCATGTGGCTCACATACAGTGCATGGTGATTTTAAGACTGGTTGTACTGTTGTTGGTTTGACCTTGTTTAGTTTCTGAGGTCGTTATAGAATCTGTTTAAAAATGTTCTTTCCTACCAAGCTGATTTCAGCAGTATTACAAGCATATCTGTTTTCCTGCAGAAGTTTTGTGCTGTTTAATGGGTGGAAAATGAAATTGTGTAACTCTGGGCTCAGCAAATATTAAGGCCTTTTTTAAGGTATGTGAAGAGAGCACAAAGGGTAAAGAAGGAACAGAAGGAGGTAAAACCGAAACCTAAGGTCACTACTGGAATTCCTTGGAGTCATATCTACCAAGTAGTGTGAGAACCTTTGAGGGATAAGATGCTGATAGCTCATATCACCTTTCTTGAGACTGTGGCTGCTCAGGTTCAGTCATTTCTGTCTAAATTTCAGTCATATGCTTCTTGGCTCCTTTCCTCTAAACTTCCCTCCAATCTATGGTCAGATAATTAATGAGAAAATATGTGAAACTAGAGGTTGATAGAAACAAACTAGTTTCAAAATAGATCTGAATGACTACATGGGGTTGCGGCCTCGGAAAGTGGACATCAGATACAGAACCAAAAAAACTCTGCACTAGTTTGAATATCAGAATAAGATATCTTGGCATTCCAGTGTGAGTACTTTACATTTTTGAAGTGTTTGATGTTCAAAATTCTGAATAAATTACCCCTGGCACATTCTTTTTACAATTCCATGCTTAGACTCGGAAGTGGCAATTAACACCAACCATGAGAATAGACAGCTAAGGTATAGCACTGATACATCTCACTACCTTAAATCAATTTGGTGGTATGAAGCATACACCACAGCTCTTGACTTCCTAAATCTAGTAGAGATAAGGTCAGTAAAGGAAATCGTCAAAGAATTTGATGGGAACCATATACACATCAGTCAATTCAGGATGATGAGCATTGGGATCAAGAGTGGACATGAAAATGTGAAGAAATTTATCCAGGGTGTATACAACCCAGAACAACTGGGAGATCCAGGAAAAACCTGAGAATTTTTTCATCTGGGAGAAACCCGGGAATTTTTTAGAATTCAGGGAATTTTTCATTGTTTTAGTTTTTAGTTAAATTTTTGTAATTTTGACTGGTAAGAACCAATATTCTAACAAAGTATGTTACTGTATCCCACTACTGCAGAATAATACTGCAGCAATAAAACATGAAGGAGAGAAAGTAAGAAAAATGAAATAAAAAAATAGAACTTAAGTTTCAAAGAAACTGCGCCATATACAACAACAAAACACAGTGCTCATACAAGCATCTGCCAACACTCAACAGCAAAATGTGTCACAGGCTTTAGGAAGACTATTCAATGATGCATAAAAACAAACTGCCTCTGATGAGCGTGACATCACAACTGTTTACATTAGATTTGTTTGAGCAGTTGTAAGGGGGCTCATGCGCATGCGCCCTTGAGTCGCGTATCAATAGTACCTTCTCCCGCTTCTGGCTACAGAAGTGTGGCTACAGCTGTATAAGAAGTAGCAGCAAGCAGCCATACGCTACTTGGAAAAATTTTACTGGGCGCCAAAACTGCCAGATTCATGTGGGGAGGGGTGACAAACTGGGGTGTCTGCTCTGGGCAGCACTTTCAGCAGGGGGGGGGGGGGGCCGCCAAATTCATATTCTTGCGGAAAAAAACCTTGTTTCAGAAAGTGCCTAGCATCAAGCACACGTTGGTGTATCGATTATTCATATGATTTTGAAATGCACCCTGCTGGTTTTTGAACACATTATAAGTTCATTTCTGAATGAATCATAAATTGTGTTTTGACTCTGTGCATAGTGTACATGATGTCTCTGCCAGGGGAATCCCCATTGCATCTAGAAATAAACTTTCCTGCTGTACGAGCTGAGCAGAATAAAGCCGAACGGGTGAATGCCAGTCGCTCTCTGTTTATGTGGTTGACTAGGTTTGCAAATAATCAGAGTTGTTATAATTACTAGCGTAATCTATAGGTTCAGACTACCAGAGTGGAAATAAATGACTAACAGGAACAACAGGTAAGAAAGATTATGTATTATCTTCTCGGTGTATCCAAGGAAATGAAATTTTGACAGAAAAGTTTTGACTAGACCGCTACACTAGTAAGGGCCAGTTGTACAGTACCCAGCTAGCAGCCGCTTAAGTTCTATTCTGGGAGTAGCACTGAAAACCCGTTGTACAAAAACAAAGTAACATCTAACCGGAGAACAAATGAGGGGTAAGTAAATCAGTGATTGTGGCAGCGTTAGTGAAGATAAATGGAGAATAAATTTTGACACTCACAGGAATAGTTACAGAATTAGTGATGGCAAAATTGTTTGTTAGAATGAGAAAGGAGAAGAAACGAGGTCATCACACAAATTATGGAAGAGTATTAGAGTTCCAAATTTATATAAAAATTTCTTAGTACTACTTTTCGATCTCATGCTGGAGAACCTGGAGTGTATGAATGAAATGTGAAACTGTTCCCTAACATACAGCTTTTTGCTTGTAGTACGCCTAATAGGCATTTGATATTGGTACTTTGTGAATTATATTCTGTTGTGTTATAAAAACCACCATTTGTGGCAGAACAGTCTCATTTATTTGGTGTTTTTAACAATTACTGCAATATTAAACAGTCCTATTTAGTTTTATCTAGTAGACAGTGACAAAATACACACAATCAGATCAAGAAACCACACCAGTCTTGGGTATTATTTGTATTAACAGCTTTTTCAGTATTAGACTATGACATTTTGTTTTTTCATTTTTTCATGTAACAAAACGTTTGATGAACTTTGATGAAGTAATAGGTTTTTTCGCAGAAAGGAAAGCACACCATGTAAAGCTGTAGCAAGGTTAGAGAGAGAACAATGCTAGGACTTAAGAATTGAAGAAATGTGTATTGTCTTGCTTGTCTCTTGGTTTTATATATCCTATATTTAATTTTATGTGGCACAAAACAGGAAGTTATTGGCTAATAGGGAATAAAGAGTGCAAATTTTCTGAAGAGTTCTTGTTCTCCCGTTTACAAATAATCCCATCTGGTATTAATAGCAGTTTTTTTTAAGAGGGGCAGGATGTCAAGCTGGCTGACTGGGAGCAGGAGAAGCACCACAGGACACTTTAATTTCCACTGTCCTGAATATAGTTTGATGGCAGAGCGAAATACAGTGATGTGCGGTAGAAGAATGCTCTGTGAAGAGGCGTGGCACTACACCATGACACACTTAAAGAGCAAATTACATGTCTTAGATTTCTTCAAACACACATTTTTTATGCATCAGACAGAAAGATGTGTGCCACAAAATGAGCATATTTTTGAAAAGTAGTCTCCACGTGACCCGTGTTTACGTTTAGTAATTTTTGTGGTTCCTCTTTTTTTACAGTTCTCATGTCACATGAAAACAAAATTTGTTTCTGTGGTCGGGAGCTATCAAGTGAATTAAAATACATTCATATAATTTGAAGGCTAAAGTATGTTATTAGTTTCAGGTTTTATTTTATTTCCACCTATCTGATAGTCAAGCATTAATCACTTTGCAGAACAATGAAGTTATTTTTGTCGGTTTGCTAAAGACATTTGGCTTTTATTAAAATGTTTAAGTCCACACTATTGGCTAGTTTCAACTGTTCGCTGCATTTCAAGTGTACGTTTTCATCTTCTAGCATGTGTGGCATTATGCCATAATAAAGAAAATCTATATCCGAATCCGAACATACGAATATACACTTTAAGCCAAATTATGCATTTTAGTATGGTTTGCAAAATTCCAATGCTCATGGAGTATCCTCTGATGTCTTGTTTTTTTTATGACATAGTGTAAGATCTTTTAATATTTTACACGTACAATCATACGGGCTTCCTGCGTCATCGTAGCTGTGCTTGCGTGGTGACGCCCGGCAACTGCTGAAACGAACCTATTTCTAACAAGTCGCTGGAAAATATTGCGAATGGTGGTTTGGAAAGCGTTACTTTCAAAGTAAATTTCCTTTTATGCAAGATGAACTATGTGCAAGAATGTATGATGAATTTCATAAATCACAGAGCGTTTGACTCTCATTTAAAAATCAACTCTTTGAGGATGACCATTTGGAAGAATTTTGAGCCCAGAAGATCAGACGTTTATGTTGTTAAAAATTTTACTGGCACATTTGTATGAATATCCACTGCCATCAGCTGGCGAGATCACATGATTGGCTTACAAAAACACATCGCAATCTTGATTTCGATGCTTCAGAAAATAACATGCTGTGTTTGGTGGAATTCAAGTTTATACTTTCGTAACATGAAAATATGCAGCATACATGTTGCTGCACATTAAAGATCTTTTGAGAATGTGTTTTTTTCCCCTGAGTGTCATTTTCTAAAATGCCGGAAAATTCTATTCTGGTGTATAAAACCATAACCATTGAATGGATTGATAAGTTTTACAGTTCTGAGAAAAAGTATACTGTCACTTAACATGGAAGAAGTGTATTTTCATGAGGAGAAGTGTATTTTTAACTGGGAAATCCGGGAAAAATCCAGGAATTTTTTTCCTTGTCTGTTTATACATCCTGTTATCAAATTTCCTTGATGTGTCCTCTGTGACAATGCCAGTCTTGAAAGATGTTTCTCTGAGAGCTTCATTATAGTCAAAACTCTGTCTAAAGTCTCCCATACACGTTCATACCATTCAAGATGTAGTAAAGGTTGCAGGGGGTGTTGGATCTGTAACTATCACAAAGCAGATAATATACAGTTTCAGAAATGCACATAAAAAGTACAGTGAAAAAGTAGCAGATAAAAGGATAACTAAGAAATCCTCAAAAGAAAATAAGAGAAAGGACAAAGTGGATTGAGAACAGCTAAAAATGCAACAAAGTGTGAAAACAAAACTGATGGAAAGTGCTGAGAAAGATGTTTATCAGTTAGAAATAGTAGTTTTATCACTGAAAATTTCCTGTTTGTTACTTCACTTAATGTTCATGTATGTGTCCTTATCAGATAAGTCTATTGCTATTCCTTGCATATTCATTTTGTTCAAATTGTATTTGAATTTTATTCTTAGATCTCTTTGCAAAAAGGGTAACTTTTTACAGAAACAGATAGTCCTTATTGTTTTTATGTCTGTGAGCCCCAAACAGCCTATTGTTCCTAATGTAAATGTTCATTAATAGTATTTTACTGCCTTCACAATTTAGTCTCATTCTAATTACTTTTCTGTATCTTCTTTTTTTTTGTTCAAATTATATTTTACACTTAATTCCATTGTCAGGTCGTGGTATGTGTATTTCTTGGTTAAAGTCCGTAGCTGATGGTCTCGCAGTTGCGGTCGTGTTCTTGCTTCCCAAGCACGGGATCCCGTGTTCAATTCTCTGTGAGGTTAGGGATTTTCACCTGCCTCAAGATGACTCGGTGTTTGTGTTGTCCTCATCATTTCATCAACATTCCTGAAGGCAGTGAGATTGGACTGAGCAAAGATTGGGAATTCGTATGGGCACTGATAACTGTGCAGTTGAGTGCCCCACAAACCAAACATCATTATATCATCATATTTCTTTGTTGAAAGAAATCGTTTTTGTTTTAAGGGTTTTTTTTTTCTTTTAACTCAGGATATAGCCCCCAGTATGTTCCTATATATTGACAAAATTTGTAGATTTTATCATGAAATCGATCAAAATTGGTCAGGGACTAAGCACAATATGACCCTGGACATATCAAAAGTCAACTTCCAAACTGTGAGACCTTTTTGTTGTACTGACCATCTACTGTGTTATTCTCTGCCCCAGTAGCGTCATTTCATGTGATGTGGAGGGGCATGAGATCAACATTACTGCTCTCATGGCCATTGTTAACTTCAGAGGCCTTAGAATGAAATTTTCACTCTAAAGAGGAGTGTGCACTGATATGAAAGTTCCTGGCAGATTAAAACTGTGTGCCGGACCGAGATTCGAACTCGGGACCTTTGCCTTTCGCGGGCAAGTGCTCTGCTACTGAGCTACCCAAGCACGACTCACGCCCTGTCCTCACAGCTTTAATTCTGCCAGTACCTCGTCTCCTACCTTCCAAACTTCACAGAAGCTCTCCTGCAAACCTTGCAGAACTAGCCCTCCTGGAAGAAAGGATATTGCAGAGACATGGCTTAGCCACAGCCTGGGGGATGTTTCTAGAATGAAATTTTCACTCTACGGCCACAGAGCACTTGCCTGCGAAGGGCAAAGGTCCCGAGTTTGAGTCTCGGTCCGGCACACAGTTTTAATTTGTCAGGAAGTTTCATATCAGCGCACACTCTGCTGTAGAGTGAAAATTTCATTCTAGAAACATCCCCCAGCCTCTGGCTAAGCCATGTCTCTGCAATATCCTTTCTTCCAGGATTGCTAGTTCTGCAAGGTTCACAGGAGAGCTTCTGTGAAGTTAAGGAGGTAGGAGACGTGGTACTGGCGGAATTAAAGCTGTGACGACGGGGCGTGAGTCGTGCTTGGGTAGCTCAGTGGCAGAGCACTTGCCCGCGAAAGGCAAAGGTCCTGAGTTTGAGTCTTTATCCGGCACACAGTTTTAATCTGCCAGGAAGTTTCACATCAGCGCACACTCTGCTGTAGTGTGAAAATTTCATTCTAGAAACATCCCACAGGCTGTGGCTAAGCCATGTCTCCGCAATATCCTTTCTTCCGGGAGTGCTAGTTGTGCAAGGTTCGCAGGAGCGCTTCTGTGAAGTTTGGAAGGTAGGAGACGTACTGGCAGAATTAAAGCTGTGAGGACGGGGTGTGAGTTGTGCTTGGGTAGCTCAGTGGCAGAGCACTTGCCCGCAAAAGGCAAAGGTCCCGAGTTCGAGTCTCGGTCCGAACACACAGTTTTAATCTGCCAGGAAGTTTCATTTCAGAGGCCTTGCAGCTGCTACTTCTCACTCAGGTAGCTCTTCGGTTGGCATCATAAGACTGAGTGCAACCTTTATCAATCCTCTCATCAAGTGTAAATGCTTGAAGTACCGAGAATGGAACCCAGCTCATGGACATACTTGTGTCTTGTTGCTATCTAATGCAAACACTATCCCAGTTCCCCATGCAAAAAGAGCTAAACTGAAGCGCCAAAGAAACTGTATAGACATGTGTATTCAAATACAGAGATTTGTAAAAAGGCAGAATACAGCGCTGCGGATGGCAACGCATATATAAGACAACAAGTGTATGGCGCAGTTGTTAGATTGGTTACTGCAGCTACAAGGGCAGGTTATCAAGATTTAATTGAATTTTAATGTGGTGTTACAGTCGGCACATGAGTGATGGGACACAGCATCTCCAAGGTAGTGATGAAGTGGGGATTTTTCATGTCCATTGTGTATTCCAACACATTTGGACAATTCCAGCAGGACAATGTGATACCCCACATGTCCAAAATGGCTCCAAGAACACCCTCCTGGCCACCAAACTCCCCAAACATGAACATTATTGAGCGTATCTGGGATGCCTCGCAATATGCTGTTCAGAAGAGATCTCCTTCCTCTCATACTATTGCGGATTTATGGACAGCCCTGCAGGATTCATGGTGTCTGTTCCCTCCAGCATTACTTCAGACATTAGTTGAGTGCATACCACATCAGGTTGCAGCAGTTCTGCATGTTCACAGGGGTCCTACACAATATTAGGCAGGTGTACCAGTTTCTTTGGCTCTTCAGTGTATAAACTATGTAAAAATTATGATAATGAATGGAGCATTGGAAACTTGTCAAATAGAGAGCCCATTGGTGAAGGCAATAAGCCATATACATTCACAATTTTGCTTATGTCCAAAAAATGGCAAGCAATTTATGGTCAGTGATAGATGAAATTTGTGACCATACAGAAAGATGTGAAATTTATGGACACCAAAGATGATAGCCAACACTTCCTTTCCAATGCATTAAGAATGTTCTCTATCTGGAGTAAGTGTCTTTGACATAAACGAGATTAGTCTCTCCATACCATCCATTAGCTTATGGGAAAGAAAAACCCTTGTTCCGTGTGGGGAATTTTGCCAACTCCAATGGCGAGGGGAGCTGGCAAGTGACAAGGCAAGATGCTGATTGGTGAACGTCTAAAAAGCCAGATAGCATCCCTTTTTACAGAGATGATTTAGTGGGTGGGCTATGGAGGTGGCATAGGAAATAAATTAAACATAGTAATTCACTTTTCCGAGAATAGTTTAAGATCCTTTATGGATTTAGGTTAGTTTAAGATCCTTTATGTATTTAGGCACAGGCATGTTCTGAGTAGTCTCTACATGTTCTCTGCTGGACTGAAGGTTCTCTGCACTGAGTATATAATCTGAGTAAGTGATCACCTGTTGAAGGCAGGCTCATTTTGAAAATTTTAAACATTATTTATTCCCTGTGATCCAGCAATCATATGCTATTTAATCACAGAAACATAAGTACAGCCACTTCGGTTGCACAAAATTTTGCCAGTTGATCACAGTTTCGACTGCACTAGGGCAATCTTCATCAGAATAAAAAGTTACATGTATACCGTATTTACTCGAATCTAAGCCGCACTTTTTTTCCGATTTTTGTAATCCAAAAAACCGCCTGCGGCTTCGAATCGAGTGCAAAGCAAGCGGAAGTTCTGAAAAATGTTGGTAGGTGCCGCTACAACTATAACTTCTGCTGTCGAATATATGTAGCGCTACACAGGTATGCTTTGTAGGTACAAAGATAAATACTTTCGCCAAAACCTCTGCGTCAGTAAATAAATTAAAAAAAAAAAAGGTGGAAGACGAGCTATTTTTTTTCTCCGCCCCGAGTTTCGACCTCTGCATTTTCATACATTATCCAACGAAGTAAATACAAATTCCGTATTGTTCATCTTCGAATGTAGCAGAATTTCAATGTACTACGAAAATCCGACTGGCAAGACTGTTTAGGATGTTTGTCAATATGGCCAACTCTACGTTCTGAATTTTTTCCTACCAGTGAGAAGAGTTGGTTGCTAATAGGAGGAGGAGGAGGATATTAGTGTTTAACGTCCCGTCGACAACGAGGTCATTAGAGACGGAGCGCAAGCTCGGATGAAGGAAGGATGGGGAAGGAAATAGGCCGTGCCCTTTCAAAGGAACCATCCCGGCATTTGCCTGAAGCGATTTAGGGAAATCACGGAAAACCTAAATCAGGATGGACGGAGACGGGATTGAACCGTCGTCCTCCCGAATGCGAGTCCAGTGTGCTAACCACTGCGCCACCTCGCTCGGTTGCTAATAGGAACCTGATGGAATGTGAATCACATGCAGTATTCTCTTCACCATAAGAATAATCGAATATAAACATTTTGCCATGTATTCTTTCGCGTTTGCTGCTATCTCATTTAAATCCTGCCTAATAAACTACGAAACTAGAGTGTGACAACAGCGAACGCGGAAGAATATACGTATCGTGTCATGTTTATATTCGTATTATTCTTATGCCTAATGTGATACAGTCAGAAATGAAGTATGGCAACTGA